>NC_069499.1:1559975381-1560012881 GCF_027579735.1 Bombina bombina | reverse complement strand
GCACTTCAAGTTAGCATGCACGATACAAAGTGGGAGCACTACAATTTTCAAACAAAAAACTTCCCAGCGTACCTTCACTGCCCTTGTAAAATTTTAGTTAAAGGGACACTAAACACTAAATAAATGTTAGACAGAATAAAGCATTCAAAGGAAAGATCAGTCTGAGAATAACGTAGATGTATTTTTTTAAAGTTTCATTAGTTGTTTAAATATTGACAAAATAAGTGTAAAGTTTTAGTGTCTATAAAACAATGGGATCTGCCATGTTGTAACTTAGGTTACCTGCTCTGCTGTGGCCAATTAGGGACAGCTATAAATAAATCACTAGAGTGTGCAGCCAATGACCGTGTGGTATATAACAGTGCTCTGCACTTCTATTTCTAACAGGAACTGAAACGCTCACAATTTCATAATGAAATTACAGGAAAAGGGGACATAATAAATAATTAAAGTATATTGCAGAATGTTTTATATTTATATACAATTTATCATGTTGTTATATCGCCATCCTGTAAACACACTTTGAATCAAGTTAAAAAATACAACATGTAATACATGTCTAAACTTGCTATTTTGCCATATGTGCTGTATTTTTCGAACTTGATTCAATAAAAATTATATCTTTTGTACTCTTTGTGCTTGATGCTTGGAAATTTAGCTTTAGATTTTTGGCAGTGACTTTATTGCTCTATATTATTTGTGTAGCTGTTTTCTATATAGGTTTTGTAACTTCTAAATAAAAACAGCAAAAATGTAAAGCTCCTGATCTGTATTGTTTGTGGTAACCCCAATACAGCTTTAAATAAAGCCGGCAACATCACTGATCTGTAAATGAATACGTAAGCTTCAAGACGGCGGCACCCATCAAAATGAAACCCGTATCTTTAAAGGGTTAAGAGAACAGCTATAAAGAGAGCCGCAGCCCGCAGGCACATGGGGCAGGGTAAATAGTAGCCATTCTGTTAAAGAAACATTGTACTGTAAAGTTTTCTCATATATAGGATTAGATTATGAGTGGAGCGCAATATTGTGCTTATAAGAGCATGATATTTGCACTCCACTCAGTAATACCAGCACACCTAAATGTATGCTTTTATTACAAGTGTGGCGCAATGGGACATGCCGTCAGACACGGCAAACCACCTAGCGAAGGGGGCAAATCATGCAGCCTTGGGCAGCAATAAATAAATATGTATGCATGTGTTTATATGTGTATATACACATAAACATATAAGCAAATACATATATATTTAGAGTAAAAACACAGTCCCTCATTCGCCTCTATGTAAAGGCACTTTAGTGCCCCACATCCTCTCACTTTAACCCCTTATAACTGCTTTGTGCAGTTTTTTGTTTTTTTTTTAAATAAAAATGCTCATTTTTATTTTCTATGTAAACGAACTGTACTCTGGTAAAAAGTTACATTTTCCCCAATTGCCCTCAAAATACAGAGGTCTAACCTCTGGGTAATTGCGCTAAGCGCAAAGTGAAACCGCAAGCTTGCAGGAGCATTAACCAGCCACTTGCAATGGCTGGCTATTTAACGTGCGCCCGTAAAGGTTCAGAGGGCTGTCTAATTTCCTGCCATAGGGAAACGCCCCTTAAATATCCTTTTAAGAGTTGTTTATCTTATTTCAATCACGATAGATATAAAATGATCTGTTGCTCTGATCTAGCAATCACTGTGCAGCACGTAGGAGGGTTAGCACTTTGCATTCCATGAAAGCATTCAGTATCTCTGGGAAAAGTGGAAAAACAAGCAAAAAATAATTTAATATTTAATTAGAATTGCATTTTTAGATGAATGCCCTTTTAATCTGTTCCAAAAAATATTTAAAGAGACATAAAAACCTCCAATTTTTTTTCATGATTCAGATAGATAATACAATTTTAAACAACTATCAATTTACTTCTATTATCTAATTTGCTTAATTCTCTTGGTATCCTTTGTTGAAGAAGCATCAATGCACTACTGGGAGCTAGCTTAACACATTGAGTGAGACTATTACATGAGGCATGCTGTATATGTGCAGCCATGATCAGCAGCTCCTGAGTCTACCTAGATATAATTTTCAACAAAAGATACCAAGAAAACAAACACATTAGATACTAGAAGTAAATTACAAAGGAAATCTTTTAAAGACGTAAATTATAAAGTTATTTAAAATCACATGCTCTATCTGAATAATGAAAGAAAAAAATGTGTTTCATGTCCCTTTAAGTTTAGAAGAGTGCTATCCTCAAAATCTGGCCTGTTAGGGAGATCTGAGGACAGGTTGGAAAAGTGCTTTAACCACAAGCTCGGGTATAGCATTTTTCCTATTATTCCTCTGAATCAGGTGACAATTTGTGTACACTGGTGTTTTGCTTCTATTACCAGGACAACATTACCTTTACAGGTAAATAATTAATAATATAATTATTATCAATGTGCAGTCATCTAATGCGGCAGCAAACGAATGCCTATTATGGCAGCCGCCAGCAGAATTCAGCTATTTTCTGAGCTGGATTTCATCTTGTGAAAGTGCAGCCCACTAACATCTGTGCAGATCCACCTACCTGATTACCAACTAAGATCTGTGCAGATCCACCTACCTGCTTTCCAACTAAGATCTGTGCAGATCCACCTACCTGATTTCCAACTAAGATCTGTGCAGATCCACCTACCTGCTTTCCAACTAAGATCTGTGCAGATCCACCTACCTGCTTTCCAACTAAGATCTGTGCAGATCCACCTACCTGATGTCCAACTATGATCTGTGCAGATCCACCTACCTGCTTTCCAACTAAGATCTGTGCAGATCCACCTACCTGCTTTCCAACTAAGATCTGTGCAGATCCACCTACCTGCTTTCCAACTAACAATACCAGGAGAATGAAGTCAGCTTGATAACAGAAGAAAATTGTAAAGTTTTTACATTTGTATGCTCTGAATAGAAAAAAAAAACGAAATTTATGCTTACCTGATAAATGTATTTCTTTCACACGGTGAGTCCACGGATCATCATCAATTACTGTTGGGAATATCACTCCTGGCCAGCAGGAGGAGACAAAGAGCACTACAGCAAAGCTGTTAAGTATCACTTCCCTTCCCACAACCCTCAGTCATTCGACCAAAGGAAAAAAAGAGAAAGGAAGTAACATAAGGTGCAGAGGTGCCTGAGGTTTAAACAACAAAAAACGGTCTGAAAAATACTGGGCGGGCCGTGGACTCACCGTGTCAAGAAATGAATTTATCAGGTAAGAATAAATTTAGTTTTCGCTTTCTAATGACACGGTGAGTCCACGGATCATCATCAATTACTGTTGGGAATCAATACCCAAGCTAGAGGACACAGATGATAAGGGAGGGACAAGACAGGTAACAAACAGAAGGCACCACTGCCTGAAGAACCTTTCTCCCAGAAGAAACCTCGGCTGAGGCAAAGAATTACATTTATAAAATCTTGAAAAAGTTGCAGCCTTGCAAATTTGTTCCCAAGAGGGTTCATTCTTGAAAACCCCAAGAAACAGAGACAGCCCCAATGGAATGAGCTATAACTCTGATCAGCAGTCTCATACCAGACTAATAATACTTCTCGTGTACAGAGAAAGAGTCAGGAGTCCCGATAACTTGTAAATGAATCAAAATGCTTTATTTGCTTAAAACAAAAAGCAACAGCTCTTGGGTTACAGAAACTTTTCAAAGCTGCAGCTCAGGGTAGTGGTCACAGCTGCTGACGCGTTTCGGCCTTGTCTGCCGTAGTCATAGCATGTTTTAGTGACCACTGCTCTGAGTTTAAAAAGACACAGAATGCCTCCCATTGGGTAAAACAAAACACACCCTTTTCAGAGCCGCTAAACATTAACCATACAATAAACAAAAACTAAGGCATTTTATATATGCACTAAACTGACTATTTCTGACATGTGTTATAGAGGAATATAATAACGATAATTAGATTGCTATTGGGAGTTTAGGGAGATTATGTTAAGGATGGGGACTGCTAGATAATCATAGCTAACTTCTGTTGATTATGTCCTACGTTTTTCGTTTTATACATACTTTACATTTTATGTGTATTTATGGTGTATATTTGGCCATCCTACATGGATTACTATTTAATTATTGATCGAAAATTGGGCTGGTATATTTCCCATCTAGGAATAACTTTGTTTAATACAATATGTTATTCTAGTTTTCAATTTGATTAAATCTATTGTTTGAAATTTTGCTCTCGGTTACTATTTGCTCACTGCATAAAGGTGATAATCTGTTTTTCCTAGTATTAATATAAATATAATGTATGCTGAGAATAAGAGATGTCAGTGAATGGATGTCAATACTGACAACTATGTCAGAACTGAAGTAAATATAAAATCAAAAATGTTAGTGTCAGTGTTGTTAATTATGACACTGTTGTTACTAACAGTCACATTGTTTTACTCTAATTTAATTTAATTTAGTTTTCAACAAGTTTATTTTAACACCATTACTTCCAAAAGTTGATTAGATCAAATTCGCTATTGAGTCCTGTGGGCCATCTTGTGTCTAATTTCAGAATCCAATAGACCTCCTCTCTTGCCAAGAGAAACAACCTATCTCCACCTCTGTTTGGGGGTAGGATGTGTTTTGCAATGGTCCATTTGAGAGTTTTTGGACTATTACTATGCATTTGGCTAAAGTGTGTTATGAGAGGTGTCGTAAGTGTGCCTTGTTTTATGTTGTTGACGTGTTCCCGTATCCTTGATCTGACCTCCCGTGTGGTCATACCTACATATTGTAGGTTACATTCAGAGCACGTCAAAATATAAACCACATAGGTGGATCTGCAGTTGTAACATCTGTCATGTGCAAATTGTTCACCTGTTACTGCACTGTTGAACTCACTACCGGGAAGCAGATGTTTGCAAGCTATGCAATCATAGTAATGGCATCTAAAGACCCCCCTCGTAGTTAACCAAGTGTTTTGTTCTCTAATATTGGTATTACGAAGTTGTGTGGGTGCTATCTTATTACCTATAGTAGTACCCCTTTTAAATGCAAACCGACAGCCCTGTTTCATTGTGTCGACAAGGCCCTCATCCGCCAATAGTAGTGGGAGATGTTTAGAAACAATATCACAAACTTCCCCAAATTGGTCACTGTATTTTGTTAAGAAAGTGACTCTTCGTATCTCCCCTACTCGTTTGGTCCCACTGTCTTGTGTTAACAAAGTTGTCCTATCTCTTTTGCTCACCTCCTTTTTTATGGCTGTAACCATAGGTTTAGGGTAACTACGAGAAACTAATCTGTCTACCAATTCATTGGCTTGAGTTTCATAGGTGATTTTAGTAGAACAATTCCTGAAAGTCCTAACGAACTGACCCTTCGCTATTGCTTTGAAGATTCGACTTGGATGGTTGCTTTTTGCATGCAAGATAGTATTCTTTGCTGTGGGTTTTCTAAAAACACTAGTTGTTATACTGCCGTTCCCTTTGTCTGGTGTCCCAACCAATGTTACATCTAGGTAATTTATGCTTTTGGTGTTAAATTCAAATGTGAAGCCTAATCCTAGGGTGTTGTTATTTAATCCTTCAACAAACTGATCGATTTCTGTTGTGTCACCCTGCCAAACCACCAGAAGATCATCAATAAATCTTTTGTAAAATGTGATATTTGGCCTGTGCCGGTTTCTATCTCCATAGATGTGGGACTGCTCCCACCAACCCATGTATAGGTTGGCGTAGGATGGGGCAAACTTGGCCCCCATAGCAGTCCCACATCTCTGGAGATAGAATACGCCATCAAATGTGAAATAATTATGGGTTAAAAGAAAATTGGTAACCCGTAATATATAGCTAATCTGTTCGTCCTCAAACTGGTCTGATCTTACCAGGAAATGTCTAACTGCTTTTATCCCTTGTTTGTGAGGTATGGAAGAATAAAGCGATTTAACATCTATAGTTAGCCATACATTGTTTTTGTTCCAACCTTCATGCTCTAGAAGGTTGAGCAGATGTTTAGTGTCTGCTAGGTGGCTTTGAAGACTCTCCACAAAAGGTTGGAGTATAGCATCCAACCATTGTGAGAGTCTTTCTGTGAGTGAGCCAATCCCACTAACGATTGGTCTTCCTTGAACCTCTGCTCCAGGTTTATGAACCTTGGGCAAGTGATTGAAGGTGGGCCTAATGGGAAATCTTACTAGTAAATAATTGAAGGTATCATCATCAAATAGTCCTAATTCCCTACCTTCATCTAACAGATGTTCCAGTTCCAAACTGTATTCATCTGTGGGGTCCTTTCTCAATTGAAAATATTGTTTCTCATCTAGCAACTGTCTTTTGGCCTCGTTGATGAACTGATCCCTGTCCATCACTACGAGTGAGCCGCCCTTATCTGCGGCTCTTATGACCAAATTTTCATTTCTCTGAAGCCCTATCAGGGCCTCTTTTTCTCTCAAAGATAAATTGGCTTTTTTCTTACTTTGAGAGCTGATTGTGGTGGCAAGTGTTGTAAGGTCCTTTTCAACCCTTTTTTGGAAAATTTCCAGTATATGTCCCCTACTTTGTATAGGGTAAAACGTAGAGTTTCCTTTAAATTTGGGTAAGGAAATGTTATTAGTTTGCCCCACAGTCCCTTGTGCATACAATTCATCAAGGGCTACTATGTCACAATTTTCACTAAAAGTGAGATCAGTTCTATTTGGTGGATTAACAATTGTATCTGTTAACTCAAATGTATCTTGTTTAAAATGTTTTTTAAGTGTTAATGTCCTGATAAATCTATTGACATCTAGTAGTGTTGAAAACAAATTAAAATCAGCTGTAGGGACAAAATTCAAGCCTTTGTCCAGGACTCTTATTTCAAGCTCTGTTAGTGTATATTTTGATAAATTAATGACATTTTCACCTGTTCTTATTGATATTTTGTGTGGTAACCCCTTTTCTGTTGCCTCTGGGGGTATCTGTTGGACCTGGTTGGGTCTGTGGTTCTCTGGTTTGGTGTTGGTGTTTGGGGGTCCTGTTTGTTTGTTGTGCTTGGCCCCCCCTCTCCTGACCAACTGGGCCCAAGCAAAAAACCTTCTCAATGTCACTACTCGTTTTTTGACTTGTATCTTTCATCTCATTGGATGAAATATATTTAGTGTCAAGTTTCATTCTCTCTGGCTCTTGGTGCAAGGATGGTGTCTGAACCAAAATTGATTTTATCTTAGGTTTGACCATCATGTCTGCCTGTGTACCAGTAGCCAGAGAGGTGGAAGGAGTGGGGGTAATGTTTTGTGCAGGGGGTGGGCCTTTGTCTTGGGTGAATTCAAGGTCACCTTCAGAGCTAGAGTAGCCATCTGTGGATTCTGCTTCGCTATCACTGAACCTCACTCTTCTATTGTCTGATTGATAGCTACCTCTGCCTCTTCTCCCTCTGCCTCTGCCCCTCCTCCCTCTGTAACCTCTATTATAGGACTGAAAATTTCTAGTGGTAGATTTATCTCTCTTATGCCAAATATATACTCTATTTAAGTCATAATCAGTTTGATCCCTAACATATTTTTTATGCTTAATTTCTAATAACAATTTTTTAGCCTCCATAATACTATTTGACAGAATATTATCAAATTTCAAAAAATCATCATAATCTTTCCTTTTGTTGAGCTCAGATTGGGTTAACCCAATCTGAACCACTATCTCTTTCAACAAGACAGACTTAAATTCCACAATTAGTAAAATGAGTTTTAAAGAACAGTCCGTTAATGTCTCATTCCATCGACTTATGAACTCCTTGTCTTCTGTAATGAACGTGGGGAATTTGTTCACTCTTAGCCCTCTTGGGACTATCCCCATTTCATGATACCTCATTAATATCTGGATATCACATTTTGTTTTCATTTCTTTCTTTAATAGAATTTCCATGTCATCAAAGAGGGAGCTCAGTGTCAGTTGTGATTTATCTGTGGTGAAAACCTTATCTAGTTCAATGTCTGTCCCTCTCCCCTGAAGGGAGGTTTTAAGCACAAATATTTCGTTAATGTCCTCCATATCAGTCATAGTGTTGTGTTCTGTAACTCAAATTTACCGTTATTTTCAACTCTCACAACAGTATTAACAAGTGCTGTTGCTTGCAACTGCTATTGGATATCTATCACAATAGAAAGCAGAAGTCCACAAAAGTATACAAGTTGCCCTCACCGAGGCTGGAGCACTTCAGCTCCTAGATTTCACCTCTTAGCAGCTGCTGTACATGCCTAGGAGAGATTGGGTAACCAGACCCCAAACGAGAAAAATATATGCAAAGTTTGTTTTTCTCCTATCCGCATGTATTACAGGTATACCACTATTCAAATCCCACACTTCACAGTTCAGTATAAAGCTGAAAATTAGATTGATGTGCACATTTAGCAAACTCTATATTCGACAGCTCAGTGTCTCACTCACATTCACCAGCGCCGGAAGACTCGGTCCTGGGGGAGTCAAATCACCGCTTGCTGCAGGAATTCGGCCGTGCCGCTTGCTCCCCTCCTCGAGTTTCTCGCTGTCTGTGGTCCGTTGGTTTGCGCGTGCCTGCCTGGAGCGTGTGACGTCACCTTCCTGTTGACGCTCCGTTCTCCGTGTAAGCCCCGATTGTACAGGTTGGAGGATTTGAAAGTGTATCAATTTGAGGGCAAGTATCGGTTTCTCCTTTCTGGTTGATAATAGTGTACAGAGAAAGAGTCAGGAGTCCCGATAACTTGTAAATGAATCAAAATGCTTTATTTGCTTAAAACAAAAAGCAACAGCTCTTGGGTTACAGAAACTTTTCAAAGCTGCAGCTCAGGGTAGTGGTCACAGCTGCTGACCGCGTTTCGGCCTTGTCTGCCGTAGTCATAGCATGTTTTAGTGACCACTGCTCTGAGTTTAAAAAGACACAGAATGCCTCCCATTGGGTAAAACAAAACACACCCTTTTCAGAGCCGCTAAACATTAACCATACAATAAACAAAAACTAAGGCATTTTATATATGCACTAAACTGACTATTTCTGACATGTGTTATAGAGGAATATAATAACGATAATTAGATTGCTATTGGGAGTTTAGGGAGATTATGTTAAGGATGGGGACTGCTAGATAATCATAGCTAACTTCTGTTGATTATGTCCTACGTTTTTCGTTTTATACATACTTTACATTTTATGTGTATTTATGGTGTATATTTGGCCATCCTACATGGATTACTATTTAATTATTGATCGAAAATTGGGCTGGTATATAATAATACTTCTCACCAAGGGAAAGAAAAGTAGCATAAGCTTTCGGATCTTAACATTCCCAGAGAAACAAACAGAAGACTGGCAAAATTCTTAGTCGTCTGTAGACAGAAAATAAGAGCACACACATCATCCAAGTTGTACCACCGACATTCCTTATGAGAACAAGGGCTAGGGCATAGAGAAGGAACAACAGTTTCCTGAAAATTTTCCTATCCGAAATAACTGAGGAAGAAAAAGTTAGTACAAAAAAATCACCTCATCGGCAAGAAAGATAAGGCGAATCACACTGCCAATTCCTAGACTCTCTGAGCAGAAAAGATAGTCTTCCAAGATAACAATGCAATATGCATTGAATGAAAAGGCTCAAACAGAGCCTGCCGCAAAAACTTAAGAACAAGGTTAGGCTCCAAAGTGGAGCAACCAACTTAAACACAAGCCTGATTTCAACCAGGGCCTGACAAAAAATAAATAAAATAAAAAAAATCACATTTGGCACGTCTGCCAGAAGCTTATGTAGCAAAAAAAACAATGCAGAATCGGACCATCCAGGGTACTGACTGCCAAACCCTTCTCCAGATAACCTGGAGACAGGATCAAGATCTAGGAATCCTGACTCCACTCCAAGAAAAGCCCCAGAATTCCCACCAAAAAAAGACAAGTACGCCATAATTGATGAAAAAACCTCTAGAAACTGGCCTGCAATGACCGACTCGGAACACCTACGCTTAGACAAAAAACAAGCGTTCAAACTCCAAGCAAACAGCATCAGAGAAACAATATTAAGATGAAGGAAGGGACCCTGCTCAGAAGGTCCTTCCTCAGGGCCAGTCTCTAAAGTGAAGAGATGCCAGCATCTATCAGGGCGGTCACTTGACCAAGAACCATACCTTGGAAACTTGGCATTCTAACGAAAAGCCCTCAGAAGCCAATACTGGACCGCCCATATGAGGTTCTACCTAGAAAACACCTCCGGAAGAGGACCTACTCCCTGGGATAAAATAAATATGTCTGTTCAGAAGCCAATTGTCCACCCCTGAAAGGTAGAAGACAGACAGCAAACGTGAGCTTCCGCCCACTGAACAATACAAATCACCTCCTACATGGCCAAGGAACCCCTAGTTCCTCTCTGGTGGTTGAAATAAACCAATGAGGTGATAATATCCGACTAAGAACCAAGCTAAGGAAGAATCAAAAGACCAAGCCATCAGAGCATAGCCAATCTCTCTCTACTTCAAGATGTTAAAGAGGAGAGCAGACACTTCCGAGTCCATATCCTTAAACAAGACCCAGACCACTTACTAGCCCAGCAGATTGGCATCATGGTCACATCACCCAGGAATAACTTCAGAAGCACGCACCCTGAGATAAAAACTAACGGGAGAAAGACTTTGGACTGATCTAGATCTATCTTTTAAGACAGACCTGAAGGATTTCCCACTAAGTCTGCATACCAGGCCCAGCGAGGGCACGCAGAGGCTAATAGAAACACTGCTATTCTGTCCTGAGAATATGACTGCAGGGCTCTGCATGTGACGCCATAGAGGCTTGGGACGTTTAAGGAGAAAGCTGTGCCAATGCCTGAACAGCATCATCCTGGGAGACATGAGACTCAGACTGTAATAAACTAGGTGTACATTCCATAGCTCTGGCTAATATATGCAGCACCAAAAAGCACAGACCAATTAAACTGTCTAAAAATTTTGTATTGAGGAGGAAAAGGCTCAAAGAAAAATACATTTCTGAAAATATTTTAATTTAACAACAATCTGCCCTCAAAAAAATATAAAGGACATAAAAGTTTGCCGAACAGAAGTTGTCCTTATGAGCCATAATCCTATATAAAAAAAAGTATACCCTGTTCCAAGAATAAATTAATATCTACCACTAACAAAAGTGGTATATAACTTTAAGAAATATGACACATAGATAATATTAAAAACACACGCCTCGATTTAGAGTTTTGCGGCAAAAGGGGTGCGTTAGCTACGCGTGCTTTTCTCTGGCCGCACCTTTTAAATACCGCTGGTATTTAGAGTTCACAGAAGGGCTGCGTTAGGCTCCAAAAAAGGAGCGTATAGCATATTTACCGCAACTTCAACTCTCGATACCAGCGGTGCTTACGGACGCGGCCAGCTTCAAAACGTGCTCGTGCACGATTCCCCCATAGAAAACAATGGGGCTGTTTGAGCTGAAAAAAAAACTAACACCTGCAAAAAAAGCAGTGTTCAGCTCCTAACGCAGCCCCATTGTTTTCTATGGGGAAACACTTCCTACGTCTGCACCTAACACCCTAACATGTACCCCGAGTCTAAACACCCCTAACCTTACACTTATTAACCCCTAATCTGCCGCCCCCGCTATCGCTGACCGCTGCATATTATATTTAAGCCCTAATCTGCCGCTCCGTACACCACCGCCACCTACATTATCCCTATGTACCCCTAATCTGCTGCCCTAACATCGCCGACCCCTATATTATATTTATTAACCCCTAATCTGCCGCCCCCCAACGTCGCCTCCACCTAACTACACTTATTAACCCCTAATCTGCCGACCGGACCTGAGCGCTACTATAATAAATGTATTAACCCCTAATCCGCCTCACTCCCGCCTCAATAACAATATAATAAATAGTATTAACCCCTAATCTGCCCTCCATAACATTGCCAAAACCTAACTTCAAGTATTAACCCCTAATCTGCCGACAGGAGCTCACCGCTACTCTAATAAATTTATTAACCCCTAAAGCTAAGTCTAACTTTTACCCTAACACCCCCCTAAATTAAATATAATTTAAATCTAACGAAATAAATTTAACTCTTATTAAATAAATTATTCCTATTTAAAGCTAAATACTTACCTGTAAAATAAACCCTAATATAGCTACAATATAAATTATAATTATATTGTAGCTATTTTAGGATTAATATTTATTTTACAGGCAACTTTGTAATTATTTTAACCAGGTACAATAGCTATTAAATAGTTAAGAACTATTTAATAGTTACCTAGTTAAAATAATTACAAAATTACCTGTAAAATAAATCCTAACCTAAGTTACAATTAAACCTAACACTACACTATCAATAAATTAATTAAATAAACTACCTACAATTATCTACAATTAAACCTAACACTACACTATCAATAAATAAATTAAATACAATACCTACAAATAAATACAATTAAATAAAACTAACTCAAGTACAAAAAATAAAAAAGAACTAAGTTACAAAAAATAAAAAAAAAATATTTACAAACATTAGAAAAATATTACAACAATTTTAAACTAATTACACCTACTCTAAGCCCCCTAATAAAATAACAAAGACCCCCAAAATAAAAAAATGCCCTACCCTATTCTAAATTTAAAAAGTTCAAAGCTCTTTTACCTTACCAGCCCTTAAAAGGACCTTTTGTGGGGCATGCCCCAAAGAATTCAGCTCTTTTGCCTGTAAAAAAAAACATACAATACCCCCCCCACCCAACATTACAACCCACCGCCCACATACCCCTAATCTAAACCAAACCCCCCTTAAATAAACCTAACACTAAGCCCCTGAAGATCTTCCTACCTTGTCTTCACCTCGCCGGGTATCACACCGATCCGTCCTGGCTCCGATGTCTTGATCCAAGCCCAAGCGGGGGCTAGACATCCATCATCTGGCGGCTGAAGAGGTCCAGAAGAGGCTCCAAAGTCTTCATCCTATCCGGGAAGAAGAGGCGATCCGGACCGGCAACTATCTTGATCCAAGCGGCATCTTCTATCTTCATCCGATGACGACCGGCTCCATCTTGAAGACCTCCACCGCGGACCCATCTTCTTCTTCCGACCTCCACCGCGAACCCATCTTCTTCTTCCAAGATGGCGTCCCTCGAATTCCGATTGGCTGATAGGATTCTATCAGCCAATCGGAATTAAGGTAGGAAAATTCTGATTGGCTGATGGAATCAGCCAATCAGAATCAAGTTCAATCCGATTGGCTGATCCGATCAGCCAATCAGATTGAGCTCGCATTCTATTGGCTGTTCCGATCAGCCAATAGAATGCGAGCTCAATCTGATTGGCTGATCAGAATTTTCCTACCTTAATTCCGATTGGCTGATAGAATCCTATCAGCCAATCGGAATTTGAGGGACGCCATCTTTGATGACGTCCCTTAAAGGAGCCGTCATTCGTCGGGAAGTCGTCGGAAGAAGAAGATGGGTCCGCGGTGGAGGTCTTCAAGATGGAGCCGGTCGTCATCGGATGAAGATAGAAGATGCCGCTTGGATCAAGATGGTTGCCGGTCCGGATCGCCTCTTCTTCCCGGATAGGATGAAGACTTTGGAGCCTCTTCTGGACCTCTTCAGCCACCGGATGATGGATGTCTAGCCCCCGCTTGGGCTTGGATCAAGACATCGGAGCCAGGACGGATCGGTGTGATACCCGGCGAGGTGAAGACAAGGTAGGAAGATCTTCAGGGGCTTAGTGTTAGGTTTATTTAAGGGGGGTTTGGGTTAGATTAGGGGTATGTGGGTCGTGGGTTGTAATGTTGGGGGGGTATTGTATGTTTTTTTTTTACAGGCAAAAGAGCTGAATTCTTTGGGGCATGCCCCGCAAAAGGTCCTTTTAAGGGCTGGTAAGGTAAAAGAGCTTTGAACTTTTTTAATTTAGAATAGGGTAGGGCATTTTTTTATTTTGGGGGTCTTTGTTATTTTATTAGGGGGCTTAGAGTACTTGTAATTAGTTTAAAATTGTTGTAATATTTTTCTAATGTTTGTAAATATTTTTTATTTTTTTTGTAACTTAGTTCTTTTTTATTTTTTGTACTTTAGTTAGTTTATTTAATTGTATTTATTTGTAGGAATTGTATTTAATTTATTTATTGATAGTGTAGTGTTAGGTTTAATTGTAGATAATTGTAGGTAGTTTATTTAATTTATTTATTTATTGATAGTGTAGTGTTATGTTTAATTGTAACTTAGGTTAGGATTTATTTTACAGGTAATTTTGTAATTATTTTAACTATTTTAGCTATTAAATAGTTCTTAACTATTTAATAGCTATTGTACCTGGTTAAAATAAATACAAAGTTACCTGTAAAATAAATATTAATCCTAAAAAAGCTATAATATAATTATAATTTATATTGTAGCTATATTAGGGTTTATTTTACAGGTAAGTATTTAGCTTTAAATAGGAATAATTTATTTAATAAGAGTTAATTTATTTCGTTAGATTTAAATTATTTTAATTTAGGGGGGTGTTAGTGTTAGGGTTAGACTTAGCTTTAGGGGTTAATCCATTTATTACAGTAGCGGCGAGATTCGGTCGGCAGATTAGGGGTTAATACTATTTATTATAGGGTTATTGAGGTGGGAGTGAGGCGGATTAGGGGTTAATAACTTTAATATAGTAGCGGTGCAGTCCGCTCGGCAGATTAGGGGTTAATAAGTGTAGGCGACGTTGAGGGGGCAGATTAGGGGTTAATAAATATAATATAGGGGTCGGCGGTGTTAGGGGCAGCTGATTAGGGGTACATAAGGATAACGTAGGTGGCGGTCGGCAGATTAGGGGTTAAAAAAAATTAATCGAGTGGCGGCGATGTGGGGGGGACCTCGGTTTAGGGGTACATAGGTAGTTTATGGGTGTTAGTGTACTTTAGAGCACAGTAGTTAAGAGCTTTATAAACCGGCGTTAGCCCACAAAGCTCTTAACTACTGACTTTTTTCTGCGGCTGGAGTTTTGTCGTTAGATTTCTAACGCTCACTTCAGCCATGACTCTAAATACCGGCGTTAGAAAGATCCCATTGAAAAGATAGGATACGCAAATGACGTAAGGGGATCTGCGGTATGGAAAAGTCGCGGCTGGAAAGTGAGTGTTAGACCCTTTCCTGACTGACTCCAAATACCAGCGGGCGGTAAAAACCAGCGTTAGGAGCCTCTAACGCTGGTTTTCACGGCTACCGCCCAACTCTAAATCTAGGCCACAGTATGGCCATATAAATAGAATGTGAAAACAAACTTTCCGACAGGGCAACGTTTTCTATAACGATTGCAGGCAATGTACTCTAAAACGTGAGGATATCTGAGCTGCTGGCTGACAAGGCAGAAACACACAGCCACCGGAACGCCTCGCTGTTCTCACCCCGAGAACTAGGCGGAGATGACCTATCTAAAATCCTAAAGTAGACAAGCTGTAAAAAGAACACTCACATTCAATATTTTACTTTAACCTCTGAGCGCCCCTGCTCTAAATCCTACAAGCTGTCAGCTTGCCACGGAGGAAAGCAGCCAGTTAACATTTTTTAAGATGTCGCCGCTCTGCTTAAGTGTCACACTTGACTCAGAGAAGGAGGAGGCGGGAACTAAAAAACGGCCAGAAAATGAAGCACACATTATAAGTTACCGCGCTTCATTCCGCCGACAGAATCTAGCAAAAACACAGAGGAGTCCCTTTTCAGACCTACCCGGTTATTTTTCCTTTAGGCAAAATAAAAAAAATTGTACCGTTATAGTCAGCAAACAGAACAAAGAGGGACCTTGTTACATGCCCAAATAATGAATGAGGGAATGTAGTAACCTCACACAACACTGTCCTACTGTAAGGTCCTAAAAGATTTTAATGAGACACCATGTAAGGTTAACCCCTTCCTTCCCTGAAGGAGGAAAATCCTAAGTCTCCATGTCACATATGAAATGCTTGCCCATTGCCATTAGACATCCTAGATTATGGATGTAGTGTCTCATATAAGGTACAGAGAGAAATTAAGCCCTGTAGTGCTAGCCTCCTAGTCCCAGAAGACAAAAGACACTTACCTGTACATTCAGCTTTCTGGCAGGAGGACAGCTTACCTGTGAAAGAAAAGAAAGACTGAGTAAGCTTACTCAGGGTACCTGAATAGGGCAGCAAAACTGTTTGAGAGGCGCAGTGGGGATTCTACCCCACAAGTTCCCAATTGCTTTAAAGCCACCAATGCTCTACTGAAGAGACTGATGTGGGCTACGTCTAGACCCCAGGAAAGAACAGAGCAAACCTACTCTGCTTTAAAATAAAAAAATCTTGATTGAAGAAAATTCTTAGCAGACACCTAAACTTCACCTCTTCCTTGTACTGCAGGCAAAGAGAATGACTGGGGGTTGTGGGAAGAGAAGTGATACTAAACAGCTCTGCTGTGGTGCTCTTTGCCTCCTCCTGCTGGTCAGGAGTGATATTCCCAACCCGTAATTGATGATGATCCGTAGACTCACCGTGTCATTAGAAAGAAAATCTATTTTATATTAGTTTAACATTGAGATGACAGCAGGATTAGCTCATTTACCATCATTATACAGACACACAAAAATTGCATGTACGGAACACCGGTACCTGGGATCAATAAACGCTCGGCTGAATGTTCCATCACGAGAGGCAATTGGAGCATCGTTGGGTATGTTGAGGAATATGAGATAAAAAGCCAGGAGATGAACAACCAGCCCCAGGAAAACTACTTGGTTCCTGCCAAAACGGCTATTCTTCCCAAGAAGCCCAAAAATACTCCCACCTGCAAGAAAATTATATGGTCGTGCATTACAAACTAATAGTCTGTTCTATAAATGTATTACACACTATTAGTCTGTTCTATAAATGTATTACACACTATTAGTTTATTGTATAAATGTATTACACACTATTAGTCTGTTCTATAAATGTATTACACACTATTAGTCTGTTCTATAAATGTATTACACACTATTAGTTTATTGTATAAATGTATTACACACTATTAGTCTGTTCTAAAAAATGTATTACACACTATTAGTTTATTCTATAAATGTATCACACACTAATAGTCTATTCTATAAATGTATTACACGCTATTAGTTTATTGTATAAATGTATCACACACTATTAGTTTGTTCTATAAATGTATTACACACAATTAGTTTGTTCTATAAATGTATTACACACTATTAGTTTATTGTATAAATGTATTACACACTATTAGTCTGTTCTAAAAAATGTATTACACACTATTAGTTTATTCTATAAATGTATCACACACTAATAGTCTATTCTATAAATGTATTACACGCTATTAGTTTATTGTATAAATGTATCACACACTATTAGTTTGTTCTATAAATGTATTACACACAATTAGTTTGTTCTATAAATGTATTACACACTATTAGTTTGCTCTAAAAAAATTATTACACACTATTAGTTTATTCTATAAATGTATCACACACTAATAGTCTGTTCTATAAATGTATTACACGCTATTAGTTTATTGTATAAATGTGTCACACACTAATAGTCTGTTCTATAAATGTATTACACGCTATTAGTTTATTGTATAAATGTGTCACAGACTATTAGTTTATTGTATAAATGTATCACACACTATTAGTTTGTTCTATAAATGTATTACACACTATTAGTCTGTTCTATAAATGTATTTCACACTATTAGTTTATTGTATAAATGTATTACACACTATTAGTTTATTGTATTAATGTATTACACACTATTAGTTTATTCTATAAATGTATTACACACTATTAGTTTGTTCTATAAATGTATTACACACTATTAGTTTATTGTATTAATGTATTACACACTATTAATCTGTTCTATAAATGTATTACACACTATGAGTCTGTTCTATAAATGTATTACACACTATTAGTCTGTTCTATAAATGTATTACACACTATTAGTCTGTTCTATAAATGTATTACACACTATTAGTCTGTTCTATAAATGTATTACACACTATTAGTCTGTTCTATAAATGTATTACACACTATTAGTCTGTTCTATAAATGTATTACACACTATTAGTCTGTTCTATAAATGTATTACACACTATTAGTCTGTTCTATAAATGTATTACACACTATTAGTTTATTGTATAAATGTATTACACACTATTAGTTTATTGTATACATTTATTACACACTATTAGTTTATTGTATAAATGTATTACACACTATTAGTTTGTTCTATAAATGTATTACACACTATTAGTTTATTCTATAAATGAATTACACACTATTAGTTTGTTCTATAAATGTATTACACACTATTAGTTTATTCAATAAATGTATTACACACTATTAGTCTGTTCTATAAATGTATTACACACTATTAGTTTATTCAATAAATGTATTACACACTATTAGTCTGTTCTATAAACGTATTACACACGAGGAAAGGAAGTAACATAAGGTGCAGAGGTTCACCTTAGGAAACAATGGGGCTGCGTTAGGAGCTAAACGCTGCTTTTTTGCAGGTGTTAGGTTTTTTTTCAGCTCAAATGGCCCCATTGTTGGTATTTAAAAGGTGCAGGGGGAAAAAAGCATGCATAGTTAACGCACCTCTTTGGCCGCAGAACTCTAAATCTAGGCGTATTAGTCAGGTTCTATAAATGTATTACACACTATTAGTCTGTTCTATAAATGTATTACACACTATTAGTCTGTTCTATAAATGTATTACACACTATTAGTCTGTTCTATAAATGTATTACACACTATTAGTCTGTTCTATAAATGTATTACACACTATTAGTCTGTTCTATAAATGTATTACACACTATTAGTCTGTTCTATAAATGTATTACACACTATTAGTCTGTTCTATAAATGTATTACACACTATTAGTCTGTTCTATAAATGTATTACACACTATTAGTCTGTTCTATAAATGTATCACACACTATTAGTTTGTTCTATAAATGTATTACACACTATTAGTCTGTTCTATAAATGTATTACACACTATTAGTCTGTTCTATAAATGTATTACACACTATTAGTTTATTGTATAAATGTATTACACACTATTAGTTTATTGTATACATTTATTACACACTATTAGTTTATTGTATAAATGTATTACACACTATTAGTTTATTGTATAAATGTATTACACACTATTAGTCTGTTCTATAAATGTATTACACACTATTAGTCTGTTCTATAAATGTATTACACACTATTAGTCTATTCTATAAATGTATTACACACTTAGTTTATTGTATAAATGTATTACACACTATTAGTTTATTGTATAAATGTATTACACACTATTAGTCTGTTCTATAAATGTATTACACACTATTAGTTTATTCTATAAATATATTACACACTATTAGTCTGTTCTATAAATGTATTACACACTATTAGTTTATTCTATAAATGTATTACACACTATTAGTCTGTTCTATAAATGTATTACACACTATTAGTTTATTCTATGAATGTATTAGACACTATTAGTCTGTTCTATAAATGTATTACACACTATTAGTCTGTTCTATAAATGTATTACACACTATTAGTTTATTCTATAAATGTATTACACACTATTAGTCTGTTCTATAAATGTATTACACACTATTAGTTTATTCTATAAATGTATTACACACTATTAGTTTATTCTATAAATGTATTACACACTATTAGTCTGTTCTATAAATGTATTACACACTATTAGTTTATTGTATAAATTTATTACACACTATTAGTTTATTGTATAAATGTATTACACACTATTAGTCTGTTCTATAAATGTATTACACACTATTAGTTTATTGTATAAATGTATTACACACTATTAGTTTATTGTATAAATGTATTACACACTATTAGTTTGCTCTATAAATGTATTACACACTATTAGTCTGTTCTATAAATGTATTACACACTATTAGTTTATTGTATAAATTTATTACACACTATTAGTTTATTGTATAAATGTATTACACACTATTAGTTTATTGTATAAATGTATTACACACTATTAGTTTATTGTATAAATGTATTACACACTATTAGTTTATTGTATAAATGTATTACACACTATTAGTTTGCTCTATAAATGTATTACACACTATTAGTCTGTTCTATAAATGTATTACACACTATTAGTTTATTGTATAAATGTATTACACAATATTAGTCTGTTCTATAAATGTATTACACACTATTAGTCTGTTCTATAAATGTATTACACACTATTAGTCTGTTCTATAAATGTATTACACACTATTAGTTTGTTCTATAAATGTATTACACACTATTAGTCTGTTCTATATATGTATTACACACTATTAGTCTGTTCCATAAATGTATTACACACTATTAGTCTGTTCTATAAATGTATTACACACTTTTAGTTTATTCTATAAATGTATTACACACTATTAGTTTATTGTATAAATGTGTCACACACTATTAGTTTATTGTATAAATGTATTACACACTATTAATCTGTTCTATAAATGTATTACACACTATTAGTCTGTTCTATAAATGTATTGCACACTATTAGTCTGTTCTATAAATGTATTACACACTATTAGTCTGTTCTATAAATGTATTACACACTATTAGTTTATTGTATAAATGTGTCACACACTATTAGTCTGTTCTATAAATGTATGACACACTATTAGTCTGTTCTATAAATGTATTGCACACTATTAGTTTATTGTATAAATGTATTACACACTATTAGTCTGTTCTATAAATGTATTACACACTATTAGTCTGTTCTATAAATGTATTACACACTATTAGTTTATTGTATAAATGTGTCACACACTATTAGTCTGTTCTATAAATGTATTACACACTATTAGTCTGTTCTATAAATGTATTGCACACTATTAGTCTGTTCTATAAATGTATTACACACTATTAGTCTGTTCTATAAATGTATTACACACTATTAGTTTATTGTATAAATGTGTCACACACTATTAGTCTGTTCTATAAATGTATTACACACTATTAGTCTGTTCTATAAATGTATTACACACTATTAGTCTGTTCTATAAATGTATTACACACTATTAGTTTATTGTATAAATGTATCACACACTATTAGTCTGTTCTATAAATGTATTACACACTATTAGTCTGTTCTATAAATGTATTACACACTATTAGTTTATTGTATAAATGTATTACACACTATTAGTTTATTGTATAAATGTATCACACACTATTAGTCTGTTCTATAAATGTATTACACAATTTTAGTTTATTCTATAAATGCATCACACACTAATAGTCTGTTCTTTAAATGTATTACACACTATTAGTCTGTTCTAAAAATGTATTACACACTATTAGTTTATTCTATAAATGTATCACACACTATTAGTCTGTTCTATAAATGTATTACACACTATTAGTTTATTGTATAAATTTATTACACACTATTAGTTTATTGTATAAATGTATTACACATTATTAGTTTATTGTATAAATGTATTACACACTATTAGTCTGTTCTATAAATGTATTACACACTATTAGTTTGTTCTATAAATGTATTACACACTATTAGTCTGTTCTATAAATGTATTACACACTATTAGTTTATTGTATAAATGTGTCACACACTATTAGTCTGTTCTATAAATGTATTACACATTATTAGTTTATTGTATAAATGTATTACACGCTATTAGTCTGTTCTATAAATGTATTACACACTATTAGTTTTTTGTATAAATGTGTCACACACTATTAGTCTGTTCTATAAATGTATTACATATTATTAGTTTATTGTATAAATGTATTACACACTATTAGTTTATTGTATAAATGTATTACACACTATTAGTGTATTCTATAAACGTATTACACACTATTAGTCTGCTCTATACATGTATTACACACTATTAGTTTATTGTATAAATGTATTACACACTATTAGTTTATTGTATAAATGTATTACACACTATTAGTGTATTCTATAAATGTATTACACGCTATTAGTCTGTTCTACACATATAGTAGTTTTATATTTATTCGTTAAAGGGGCTTGAATACAGCAAAATAAGTGATTATTTTTTTATTCATCCTAATCTGAATAATTATGCATTATTTTATAAATGAATAATAATAATAATAATAATAATAATAATAATAATAAAGTGCTTGTGCTTACCAAAGCTACATTATGCCGTTGTGCTTATAGAGGTGTGTCGCTGTTCACCAATATAGCAATAGGAGTCCCTAGGTATTTGTGATCACAAGAATTCATATTGGTAAAATAATTTAACACTAAATAAACACTAGATAGAATGATGTATTCAAAAATATCAGCCTGATAATAACATTCAAATGTATTTATTATTTTTTTGTAAGTGTAAGGTTTTGTTGCCCATAAATCAATGGGAGCCAACATGTAACATGAAGCCAATTTGGTACAGTTATTAACATGTCACTAGAGTGTGCGGCCAAGGACTGTATGGAATAGAACGTATGTAGCTCTGAAACTAACCTATAACTTCTCCGATGCCAATGAATATACCCGAGAGCCCAATGAGGCTTTTAGCATCACTCCCAAAGTTGTTGATAGATCCGATGCAGGTCCCATACACCCCAGAGTAGAACGTGAGCTCTAAACCTGGAATACAAGAAATCATGGGGTTGTGGAATTTATTTAATTAGGTTTAGTGGAACAAAAAGGCTGTGTTTACATTTACTTAAAACTGATCATTAATTGTTTACACATATGTAGATATGCTCAGGATATGCACTAGTAGGAGCTAGCTGGTAAATGGCGGCTACACACATATCCCTTGTCATTGACTCAGCAGATATGTTCAGCTAGATCACAGTAGTGCCTTGCTGCCCTGGTGCTGACTTTATCTAAGGGTTTAACCCGTCCTTTAAAGAGAGACTTAAAAGTGCAAAAAGGAAATGCTTTTTTCCTGCAATTGTTGGGTCCTGTTTTTCAGGTGCTTGTAGTTTTGGATCAGATGAACTGGTTTCTTTAAAACATGCAAAGTTTGTAAGCACCTTTAGGGACTAGAAATGCTGAAAATGTAACAAGCAAAGAAACACATACACACACACACATACATATACATACATACAGGTATATATACATACATACATACATACATACACACACACAGAATATATAACATAATTTATGCTTACCTGATAAATTTATTTCTCTTGTGGTGTATCCAGTCCACGGATCATCCATTTCTTGTGGGATATTCTCATTCCCAACAGGAAGTTGCAAGAGGACACCCACAGCAGAGCTGTCTATATAGCTCCTCCCCTAACCGCCATATCCAGTCATTCGACCGAAAACAAGCAGAGAAAGGAGAAACCATAGGGTGCAGTGGTGACTGTAGTTTAAAGTTAAAAAATACCTGCCTTAAAATGACAGGACGGGCCGTGGACTGGATACACCACAAGAGAAATAAATTTATCAGGTAAGCATAAATTATGTTTTCTCTTGTAAGGTGTATCCAGTCCACGGATCATCCATTACACGGATGAAGGGAGGGACAAGGCACGTACCACTGCCTGTAAAACCTTTCTCCCAAAAATAGCCTCCGAAGAAGCAAAAGTATCAAATTTGTAGAATTTTGAAAAAGTATGAAGCGAAGACCAAGTCGCCGCCTTGCAAATCTGTTCAACAGAAGCCTCATTTTTAAAGGCCCATGTGGAAGCCACAGCTCTAGAGGAATGAGCTGTAATCCTTTCAGGAGGCTGCTCTAACTAAAGCCTGACAAAAAGCCTGAACGTCTGGAACAACCGCCAGACGCTTGTGAAAAAGAATAGACAGAGCAGAAATCTTTCCCTTTAAAGAACTAGCTGACAATCCTTTTTCCAATCCTTCTTGGAGAAAAGATAATATCCTGGGAATCCTGACTTTACTCCATGAGTAACCCTTGGATTCACACCAATAAAGATATTTACGCCATATCTTATGATAGATTTTCCTGGTGACAGGCTTTTGTGCCTGAATTAGGGTATCAATGACTTACTCGGAGAAGCCACGCTTTGATAAAATCAAGCGTTCAATCTCCAGGCAGTCAGTCTCAGAGAAATTAGATTTGGATGGTTGAACGGACCCTGAAGTAGAAGGTCCTGTCTTAGAGGCAGAGTCCATGGTGGAAAGGATGACATGTCCACCAGATCTGCATACAAAGTCCTGCGTGGCCACGCAGGCACTATCAAGATCACCGATGCTCTCTCCTGCTTGATTTTGGCAATCAGACGAGGGAGCAGAGGAAACGGTGGAAACACATAAGCCAGGTTTAAGGACCAAGGCGCTGCTAGAGCATCTATCAGCTTCGCCTTGGGATCCCTGGACCTGGATCCGTAACAAGGAAGCTTGGCGTTCTGGCGAGACGCCATGAGATCCAGTTCTGGTTTGCCCTAACGATGAATCAATTGTGCAAACACCTCTGGATGGAGTTCCCACTCTGACGACTTAGAAAATCCGCCTCTACATCTGGTATATGGATAGCCGATAGGTGGCAAGAGTGAATCTCTGCCCAGCGAATTATCTTTGAGACTTCTAACATCGCCAGGGAACTCCTTGTTCCCCCTTGATGGTTGATGTAAGCCAAAGTCGTGATGTTGTCCGACTGAAATCTGATGAACCTCATTGTCGCTAGCTGAGGCCAAGCCTGAAGAGCATTGAATATCGCTCTCAGTTCCAGAATGTTTATAGGAAGGAGTGTCTCCTCCTGAGTCCACGATCCCTGAGCCTTCAGGGAGTTCCAGACTGCCCCCCAGCCTAGAAGGCTGGCATCTGCCGTTACAATTGTCCAATCTGGTCTGCGAAAGGTCATACCTTTGGACAGATTGACCCGAGATAGCCACCAGAGAAGAGAATCCATGGTCTCTTGATCCAGATTTAGTAGAGGGGACAAATCTGTGTAATCCCCATTCCACTGACTAAGCATGCAGAGTTTCAGCGGTCTGAGATGTAGGCGTGCAAACGGCACTATGTCCATTGCTGCTACCATTAAGCCAATTACTTCCATGCACTGAACCACCGAAGGGTGAGGAATGGAATAAAGAACACAGCAGGAATTTAGAAGTTTTGATAACCTGGTCTCCATCAGGTAAATCTTCATTTCTACAGAATCTATCAGAGTCCCTAGGAAGGAAACTCTTGTGAGGGGGGATAGAGAACTCTTTTCCTCGTTCACTTTCCACCCATGCAACCTCAGAAATGCCAGAACTATGTCCATATGAGACTTGGCAATTTGGAAGTTTGACACCTGTATCAGGATGTCGTCTAAATAAGTGGCCACTGCTATGCCCCTTGGTCTTAGGACCACCAGAAGCGATCCCAGAACCTTCGTAAAAATTCTTGGGGCTGTAGCTAATCCAAAGGGAAGAGCTACAAACTGGTAATGCCTGTCTAGGAAGGCAAACCTGAGAAACCGATGATGATCTTTGTGTATCGGAATGTGAAGATAAGCATCCTTCAAATCCACTGTAGTCATACATTGACCCTCCTGGATCATAGGTAGGATGGTACGAATAGTCTCCATCTTGAATGATGGAACTCTTAGGAATTTGTTTAAGATTTTGAGATCTAAAATTGGTCTGAAGGTTCCCTCTTTTTTGGGAACCACAAACAGATTTGAGTAAAATCCCTGTCCCTGTTCCTCCCTTGGAACTGGATGGATCACTCCCATAACTAGGAGGTCTTGTACACAGTGTAAGAATGCCTCTCTCTTTATCTGGTTTGCAGATGATTGTGAAAGGTGAAATCTCCCTTTTGGAGGGGAAGCTTTGAAGTCCAGAAGATATCCCTGGGATATAATTTCCAACGCCCAGGGATCCTGGACATCTCTTGCCCAAGCCTGGGCGAAGAGCGAAAGTCTGCCCCCTACTAGAGCCGTTACCGGATAGGGGGCCGTTCCTTCATGCTGTCTTAGAGGCAGCAGCAGGCTTTTTGGCCTGCTTACCTTTGTTCCAGGTCTGGTTAGGTCTCCAGACCGACTTGGACTGAGCAAAAGTTCCCTCTTGTTTCGCATTAGAGGAAGTTGATGCCGCACTTGCCTTGAAGTTTCGAAAGGTACGAAAATTAGACTGTTTGGCCCTTGATTTGGACCTATCCTGAGGAAGGGCATGACCTTTTCCTCCAGTGATATCAGCAATGATCTCCTTCAAACCAGGCCCGAATAGGGTCTGCCCCTTGAAGGGAATGTTAAGCAGCTTAGACTTTGAAGTGACGTCAGCTGACCATGATTTAAGCCATAGCGCCGTGCGCGCCTGGATAGCAAAACCAGAATTCTTAGCCGTTAGTTTAGTCAAATGAACAATGGCGTCAGAAACAAAAGAATTGGCTAGCGTAAGTGCTCTAAGCTTGTCAAGTATGTCATCCAATGGAGTCGCTACCTGTAAAGCCTCTTCTAGAGACTCAAACCAGAAATCCGCAGCAGCAGTGACAGGAGCAATGCATGCAAGGGGCTGTAAGATAAAACCTTGTTGAATAAACATTTTCTTAAAGTAACCCTCAAACTTTTTATCCATTGGATCTGAAAAAGCACAACTGTCTTCGACAAGGATAGTAGTATGCTTTGCTAGGGTAGAAACTGCACCCTCCACCTTAGGGACTGTCTGCCATAAGTCCCGTGTGGTGGCATCTATTGGAAACATTTTCCTAAAAATAGGAGGGGGAGAGAACGGCACACCTGGTCTATCCCATTCCTTAGTAATAATTTCTGTAAATCTTTTAGGCATTGGAAAAACATCAGTGCACACCGGCACTGCATAGTATTTATCCAGTCTACACAATTTCTTTGGCACTGCAATTGTATCACAGTCATTCAGAGCAGCTAAAACCTCCCTGAGCAATACACGGAGGTTCTCAAGCTTAAATTTAAATGTAGACATGTCAGAAACAGGTTGTATCATCTTCCCTGAGTCAGAAATATCACCCACAGAAAGAAGCTCTCCTTCCTCAGCTTCTGCATATTGTGAGGCAGTATCAGACATAGCTCTTAAAGCGTCAGTATGCTCTGTAGTTCTTCTAACTCCAGAGCTATCTCGCTTTCCTCTAAATTCAGGTAGTCTGGCTAATACCGCTGACAGTGTATTATCCATAACTGCCGCCATGTCTTGTAAAGTAAACGCTATGGGCGCCCTAGATGTACTTGGCGCCATTTAAGCGTGAGTCCCTTGAGCGGGAGTCAAAGGAACCGACACGTGGGGAGAGTTAGTCGGCATAACTTCCCCCTCGTCAGATTCCTCTGGTGATAAATTTTTTAAAGACAGAATATCATCTTTATTGCTTAAAGTGAAATCAGTACATTTCGTACACATTCTAAGAGGGGGTACCACCATGGCTTTTAAACATAATGAACAAGGATTTTCCTCTATGTCAGACATGTTTAACAGACTAGCAATGAGACCAGCAAGCTTGGAAAACACTTTAAATCAAGTTAACAAGCAAAAAATAAAAACGGTACTGTGCCTTTAAGAGAAACAAATTTTGTCAGAATTTGAAAAACAGTGAAAAAAGGCAGTAAATCAAACAAAATTTTTACAGTGTGTATAATAAGCTAACAGAGCATTGCACCCACTTGCAAATGGATGATTAACCCCTTAGTTCAAAAAACGGATCAAAAAAACAATATAGACGTTTTTT
The DNA here is from genome assembly GCF_027579735.1 of Bombina bombina. Classification (NCBI taxonomy): domain Eukaryota; kingdom Metazoa; phylum Chordata; class Amphibia; order Anura; family Bombinatoridae; genus Bombina; species Bombina bombina. Next base: position 1,559,985,271 of record NC_069499.1, on the reverse strand, counting down.
AACAGTCACAACAAACTGCCACAGCTCTGCTGTGGCCCTATCTTCCCAAATAAACGACTTTGGAAAGCCTCTGAGCCCTTTAGAGATGTCCTATAACATTCAGGGGACTCCTGAAGGAAGCTGGATGTCTCAGTCTGTAATTTTTGCTGCGCAATAAAGCGCCAAAATAGGCCCCTCCCACTCATGCTAAAACAGTGGAGAGTCTAACAAAACTGTTTCTAGGCAAATTTAAGCCAGCCATGTGGAAAAAATAGGCCCCAATAAAGTTTTATCACCAAAGCACGCTTAAACATGCCAGCAAACGTTTTATAATGCAAATCTATAAGAGTATTACCTCTAAAGTAAGCATGATACCAGTCGCTATTAAATCACTGTATTCAGGCTTACCTCACATAAATCTGGTATCAGCAGCATTTTCTAGTATTTACATCTCTAGAAAAAATTTTAACTGCACATACCTCATAGCAGGATACCCTGCACGCTATTCCCCAGCTGAAGTTACCTCTCTCTTCAGTTATGTGTGAGAACAGCAATGGATCTTAGTTACAACCTGCTAAGATCATAGAAATCACAGGCAGATTCTTCTTCTATTTACTGCCTGGGATAAAATAGTACAATTCCGGTACCATTTAAAAATAATAAACTTTTGATTGAAGCAAAATAACAGCTACTTTACACCACTTCTCTCTTACTACCTCCATGCTTGTTGAGAGTTGCAAGAGAATGACTGGATATGGCAGTTAGGGGAGGAGCTATATAGACAGCTCTGCTGTGGGTGTCCTCTTGCAACTTCCTGTTGGGAATGAGAATATCCCACAAGTAATAGATACACCTTACAAGAGAAATATATATATATATATATATATATATATATATATATATATATATATATATATATACATATACACATACACATATACACATATATAGACATACACATTATACATACACATTATATATATATATGAGAATACACGTCTCTCTCTCTCTCTGTATTCTATCTAGAAACTACAACCTGTAACAAACATACAAACATACAGGCGAGTTCCCATAGTAAGAGTACCATCTAAGCACAACTTCTTACATCAATAACAAAAGCACAGATGCCATTACATATAAAAAATAAAGAGTACATGATGAATATTGTGTATTATAGCTAAATTAATAACTAATGGAGCATGGTAGATGTTTAACACCCACGACAGAATAAATCATTCAAAGGCAATTCCCCTCAGTCCTATATTAACACTATCACATAACTGATTTTGGGGGTAAAAGTAAAAAAAAAAGAGAGAGGGACGGCCGGAAGGGGCGGAGCTGCACGGACGCTGCGTGTGGTAGCGCTTTGGTTGGGAGAGAGCGCGCAACAAGCCCCAAGTGCTCCGAGGATTTGGCTCGACAAGCCTGACCTTTAGGCGATCTGCCTGGTGCCCGCAGCAGTAGCGGGAAGCTTGGAACCCAACGGAGGGTGAGCAAAACAGCCGCCACGAAATAGGCGTAACAGCAGACCCATTGCCTGGGTCACCTCTTGGAGGAACAGAGCTCCGGAGCGGAGAGACATCTACAACCGGCAAGGGACAAGTACGCTTGCAAGGCCGGAGAGACAGCAAACAACCTCAATGTAAGGTACTTTTTTTTATTATTTGGAAGAACCTGTGTGGGGGGAACGAAGACTAAGGGAGACAGGACAAGGCCAGGTATGCACTTTTGATGATGCCTATTGGGGAGTATGTAAAGAATTGGTGGAATACTGGCTAAGGATGGAGGACCCCAAGTAGACAAGGCCTGTTCGTGGAAGGGCGATCAGTGTAATAAGCCCCCCTAACATAAAACAGCATACTGATGCAAGCAGGGTCCCCCCCACGAAGAATAAACATAATAAGGCGTCCAGGAGAGATTCAACAGATGACTTTTTCTGTATACTTTATTAATGTTTGAGATGCCTAAAGTAAAAGAAAGTGCTGTAGCAGTATCTCATGGAGTAAGGAAACCTTTATACTACAGCTGTTGTTAGCCAGGTACCGCAAGGGGGTTTGCGGCTTATACTCAAGATCACTACAAACTTTGCTGAAGGAAAAATAACTGGCTTGTGGAAGAGTTGCTATACAAGCCTATAAAGGCTATTGAATGCTGCCGGTCTAAGATTTCGCTATCTGACTATACAGGAGCCTATAGCAAGAAGGCAATTATAACGGCCAAGTAGAAACAGGGCGAAGCATCGGCTAGATTTGGTGCAAATAGACAGCTGCAGTCTGCTCTTAGCACCAATAGAAGGATATATCTATAGAGACATTTGGAAAATTAATTATAAGAACGTTTATTAGGAACTGGACTGCTCAGAGAATCTTAAGAGCTATATATTAAGCTATATCTAATTTTTCTGTGGCAAGATATAAAGCGCTAGGTTCCCAAAGTATTGTAATAGGCTAAGATTTAATATTGAACAATTGTAGTAATGTAAGAAAATCCTAGAAAAGTTAAATGTTTAACTGTGGTTAGCTAAAGTTCTGAAAGAATATATAATAACAGATTATAAAGGCTTGCTTGGAAACTTGCTGAGGCATTGGGTATCTAAGGAATATGAGCTATATCGATATCTATATATAAGGTTATGTATTTGTTTTAAAAAAAAAAAAAAGTTTGTGGCTGTAAAGATAAACAGGAGCAATCTAACCCGTTTAAACTGTGAAAGACGTGGGTAACTGAAACCTAAGTGTAAGAGACAGCAACTAAAGGGAATAATGTTAATAATCTTACGTTGCTGCATATATACGGTAATCTGTATTTAAGGTGATAGATGTTATAAACTATCTATAGGTTAAGAGAGCAAAAACAGTCTTAATAGTTTACAGGTCCGACAGATATTTTTTTTTTAGTGTTTCTAAAAATACAGACAACTGTTTCTCGACTTATAATTAGACATTACCATAGTCAGTCACACCCCACACGAATATAAGTTTTAACACACCACTTAGAATTTACCCCTCACATGTCAAATCACTTCCCCTTTTTGTCCCTTTTTTTTCCCCCTCTCCTGTCCCCTCACCTGGATCTGTTTAGGCCATCACTAGGCCCTTTTTAATTTATATCACTTATACACATACATATGGAAAGATTTGTCACTATTAAAAATAAATCACCGGCAATGCCACCAAAAGGGAAAGAGAAAAAAAGTCTAAAAAGAAACAGTTTAGATATAGAGAATAGAAGCTCGCTAGAAACATCAAATATACATACAATGGAGTCTCAGGACCTAGTAAAACAATTATCAGACATTATGTTGCCCCAATTTCACCAGGTAAAGAGGGATATCTCAGAATTAAGGGCAGAAGTTAAACAGTTTTCAGAGAGGTTACAAGAAGCAGAAATCAGAATATCTGATATAGAAGATATGAATGTCAGACATGAGACTAAACTAAAGGAACAATCTAGCCAAATACATGTACTGCAAAATAAGGTCGAAGAATTAGAGGACCGAGCTAGACGAAGCAATGTCAGAGTTATAGGACTCCCAGAGATAGAGGAATTTCAGGATTTAATACACTTTACGGCAATACAGCTACCTCTAGGATTGGGTATGCAAATCCCCCCACAAGGGATACAGGTTGAAAGAGCGCACAGAGTAGGTAGCGCTAGAACCTATGCGGATGGTAAGACTAAGATTAGACCAGTCATTGTTAAGTATTTGAACTTTCAAGATAAAGCCATGATTATGAGCCAATATAGGAAAAAATTCCCAGTAAAGATAGGAGAGTATAACATCTTGCTTTTCCAAGATTGTTCAGTAGAAACGTCAAAAAAACGAAAAGAAATGGTACCTATTTGTACAAGCTTAATCAAAACAGGTTTGAAAGCTTCAATTATATATCCAGCCAAAATTAAAATTTTTAATGAACAAGGAAACGTTCTACTGAATAATTACGAAGAAGCGAAAGATTTCCTATACTCTAGGCAGAACTCTTAGTAACAAGAACACAGATATAGGAAGTACTTCAAAAAAGATATTAACCAGGTTCTAAGAAAGAATAAAGTTTGAGATGATTAATAGTTTTAATACTATGGTTAATAGGCTAGAGCCTCCAAGAGAAGTTATGGTTATAGTTCTAGCTGAGCGCGATGTTCTCAGCATCTTTGGGCGATACGGAGGAGGTTTCCTCTGTATCTGGTTTTTATATTATGCTTTGTTTATTGTTTATTATGTTCTGTGTTGTGTTTTATTTTCCCATCCCCGCCTTTCCTTACCCAAGGCCCCCCCCCCCTTTTTTTTTTTTTTTTCTCTCTCCCGTTGTTTCTTCTCGCAATGCGCTATAGGGTATACTATAATATTTGATGGGTGAACAAGTAAAAGTAATATCATGGAATGTGGGAGGGATTTCCTCATTATGGAAAAGGAAGAATATTTTGAAACAATGTAAAAAAAATAATGCAGATATAATTATGCTACAAGAGACACATTTAAAAAAACAGGAATTAGACAAACTTAAAGTAGGGTGGGTAGAGGAGGTGATTGCAACACCCTGCACGACAAGAAAAAGAGGCGTAGCAATCATATTCAATAAAAAATTAGATTACAAAATTGTGGGGAAAGAATTAGATATAGAAGGAAGGTTTGCAATTTTACATATTATAGTATATGAAAGATCTTTGATTTTATGCAATATTTATGGTCCAAATAGCCTAGATAAAGTTTTCTGGAACAAGATTCAAGTCAATCTAATGAAATATGGTACGGAAAACATAATATTGGGAGGCGATTTAAATATGGTGATGTATCCAACATTAGACAGGTTAAAACCCTCTATGAATAGCAATAGCTGAGCAGAAACTAAACTACTTAAGAATTTGTGTAAAAATTTAAGACTTAAAGACATCTGGAGAATTCAGAACCCAGATGTAAAATGTTTTTCTTGTATATCCCATAGTCACAAAACTATGTCTAGGATAGATGCTTTCTTGATCTCGGAAAACTTATTAGGCACAGAAATATCAACAGATATCAAAGAGGTGGTAATATCGGACCATGCTATTATTTTATTAAATTTTAAGTTTAAAGGGGTCAAAAGAGACCCAGCAAAGTTTTTTTTCCCCGACATACTTAAGTACAAATGTACAATTCAAGGACTGGTTAAAGAGAAAATGGCAGGAATATATATATTACAATAAGGAATATGAAAATAACTATGAAATTTTCTGGGAGGCCTTTAAAGCGTTCATTAGAGGGGAAATCAAGGCGTATTTAGTGAAAAATAAGCGGATAGCACAACAGAAAGAGTTACAGCTAGCAGGACAAGTACGTAATTGCTACAATGCATTTCTAAGTGATAGATCAGGGACACTCTGGGACAAATATATAAGGGCCAAACTAGGAAGAGACACTTTTCTTATGCAAAAGTTAAGACAAGAAGATCTTAGAACAAGGGCGTTTTTTTACAGACATAGTGGTAGGGCTGGTAAATTTTTGGCAAATCTAGTGAGGGTCAGGAAGAAGAAGCGGGCTATAGAGACGATTAGAAAGGGATCAGAGAGATTGACCAATATTAAAGAAATAAACAAGTATATATATAAATATTATCAAAACTTATATATAAAGGATAAGATCAATTTGGAAGCAAAAGCAGATTTCTGGGATAAAATTAGATTACCAAAGCTAGATAAAGAAGATTTAGACGAGTTAAATAGACCTATATCACAGGAAGAAATAAGGAAAGTAATTAATAAAACGGCGATTAACAAGGCCCCTGGCCCAGATCAGATTCCGATAGAACTCTATAAAATTTTGCAGGAAGAAATAATCCCTACGTTAGAAGGCCTTTTTAACAAAATATATATTAATAATAAAATGCAGTCCAAATATTTTACAACTTCAACAATTTCATTAGTTTTGAAAAAAGGTAAGAACCCGGAAGAGATGGGTTCATATAGACCCATCTCACTGTTAAATAGCGACTATAAACTGCTTATGAGCGTAATTGCCCAAAGACTAAAGAAAATGATGGCCCCATTAATACATAAAGATCAAGTTGGCTTTATGCCTAATAGGACCTCTACAACCAATCTGAGGAAAGTACAGTTGATAATAGACTACTACTGGAACCAGATTAAAAAAAGGGAACGGGGATTCAAACAGATATGGCTATCACATCCATAGATGCTGAAAAAGCTTTTGATATGATTACGTGGGATCATTTATTTACAACAATTAGAAACTTTGGAATCACAGGTTCTTTCCTCAGATTGGTACAATTGATCTATAAAGAGCCGCAGGCAAACATCTTGATAAATGGTAATATATCACAAAACTTTACTTTACAGAAAGGAACCAGACAAGGGTGCCCGTTATCCCCTTATTTGTTAAATTTAGCTATTGAACCTCTAGCGATATATCTGAGAAAGGAAATAGATGGGATTTGGCTAGGGAATAGAAGAATTACGCTTTTATTATATGCTGATGATTTACTGGTCTTCCTAAGAGACACGCAAAAAAATATTCCTCTATTAATTCAAATTCTAGGTGAATTCGGTAAGTTTGCAGGCTATAAAGTAAATCTTGATAAATCAGAGATTTTTTGGTTAAAAGTAAAAAAAGATAGTTATAAGAATGTTCCATTTAAGAACGCAAATGGAAAGTTAAAATATTTAGGTATCACACTGTCTAGAGACCCTGAAAATTGGTATACATTAAATTACCCTCAAATCTGGGGAAAACTGTCTAAGGATATGGCCAGCTGGGCTAATTTTCCACTGACTTTGTCAGGTAAAATAAATCTAATTAAAATGGTCCTATTCCCTAAAATCCTGTACTTACTACAAAATTTACCTAGATTTATCAATCGTAAGGATTTAGTATCATTCAAACGGGACTGTCTAAAATTTTTATGGGGCAACAAACGTAAAGCGATTGCATTACATAATTTGTCACTATTTAAAACAGGGGGTGGTTTAGCTTTCCAGATATAGAGCTATATAATTTAATATGTATGGGTAAATTTGCATTAGAATGGCTAACAGAGGCAAACTATTTTGCCACAAATGATATAGAAGAATTTTTAGTGGCCCCATATGGCTTAAAAGCTTTATTACATTATAAAGGGAAATTACCAGATAAAGTTAAAAAGCTATCCACCGTTAAGAATATAATTACTGCATGGCATAAACTTCTGAAATTACTACGAGTTAGCCCGGAATATTCAAAATATTTGACAATAGTGGGGAACCCCAATTTTATACCTGCAATAGAGTCGAAAGTCTTCCATAGATGGAAGAGGAAGGGCCTAACTTTCATACAACAATTGCAAGATAGGGAAACTAAAGCTTGTAGAACGTTCCAGGATTTAAGAAGTGAGTTTGGAATCCCAAACAATGAATTTTACGCGTACTTGCAAATACGGCATTTTCTAGAAACTTTTAACAAAGAATCTATGCAAGATAGTTTAGGGGAAAAGATGAATATGGTATTGAATGTGTATAGTCAAGGAAACTATTCTATCTCCTTTTGGTATAAGATAATAAAAAAGTTCCAAGAAACAACAAGAATAGGGGCTTTGGCAGCAAGCTGGCGACAGCCAGTTGAGAGGCTACAAAAAAAGTTTAAATTTGGTAGACAAAGCAACACTATCCATAGGTTGGAGAGAGTCCCACATGCAAGTGATAAACAAGGTATATATTACAGCTGCTGTAAAAGCTAAATGGGATAAAAATGCCGAAAATAAATGTGCTAGATGCAGCTTCCCATTAGCGGATTTGACCCACTGTTTATGGTCCTGCCCAAAGATTCAAAAATTCTGGAGTAAGTTGAATTTCTGGCTGAACAGGATTAACGGGAAAAAGGTTAAGTTAGAAAAAGAGGATATTATCTTTATGTATCAAACTCCCAGACAACAGATTAATTTTAAATTTATAAATACAGCAATATTAATAGGGAGGTCATTAATCTTGAAATATTGGAAGTCCACGAAAGCCCCCAGTTTAATAGAATGCATTAATAAAATTAAGGGACAACTAATAGTGGAGCAATTTGATACGACAGTTAATTCTGAAACTCAGATCAAACGCTTCCTCGACAAGTGGAGGAGATTTATTCAGGCTTTCTCGGAAATAGAACAGAAGCGGTTAATATACCCTTTTAGAGAGTCAGAAACATTGAATAATGCGATTGCTAGAAATGAATTTCCAAATTGGAATTAAGCATTGGGGGCCCCCCCTTCCCCATTTGCGGGTTTGTTTTTCCTTTTTTTTTTTTTTTTTGTTTGTATAAAACTGAAGTACGAAAATTATAGTTGCAATAAGGATGAGATGATAGCCTTGCATGGCGAATTTTCTGTTTTGTTTTCATGATGGCTGGAATGCCCGTCATATCTGTATGTTTTATTTTATGTGCAATAAAACTTTAAAAAAAAAAAAAAAAAAAACTCTATCACATAACTGATCCCCTACTGCTCTTTTTCTTTATATGCCACACTATTATCGTCTAAAAATGGTCCGAAATCCAAAATAGTGTTTAAGCCCTTTTGGGCTATAGTGTCCAACAGATATATTCCCTTTGTCTCCAAATGGAGGAGCTTGATGGCCCTATCTCCATTTTGGCTAGCAGGGATCACTTTCCTGGGGTGCCTATTGGTGAGCAGGGGCCACATTCCTTTTTGAGTTTCCAGCTTCTACTGAGCATGTGCAAGAATTCACAAAATACATGTATATGCATTTGTGACTGGCTGATGGCTGTCACATGATATAGGGAAGTGGAGAAAGACATAACCAAAATTTGTCAGAAAAAAAAATCTACTACTCATTTGAAGTTCAGACTAAGTGCTATAGCACTGTCTTGTTTTCATGCATTTGTTGTTTATGCAAATCTACTGTATTAAGTGGTCCTTTAAAATATATATATATATATATATATTACACATACATACACACACTATGTAGCCAGACACTTCCTCCAAAAAGGTCATACCGTAAAGGATCTAAGATATACACTTATAGAACATGTCCCACCGCTAACGAAAGGAGGAAATAGGGGAAGACTTTTCCTTCAACGGGAGGCCAGATGGACCTATGAATTGGGTATTTTGGTCCCAAATGGACTAAATACACATCTGGATCTGGGCATTGTTTTTTTATAGATACCCCGGTTTTTATAGATACCCCTGATACATCTCAGGGGGTCTCTCCAATGGCCTTACACAACAGCATTAGCTCAATTTAAATCTCTACTGAAAACAGTCCCTATATTTATCATGGGACAATACCCCCATTAGATAGTCATCGTTAGATACAATTTCCGACTAATGTTTGGCTATTATGTAATGTAATTTCTATTACAATGCCCCCTACAGGCATTAGGTCCAATATTGGTCAATAGTCCCTGTATTTCTATTTCTGACATGACCATTAACAAGACCACTTATATAATCATAGTTCCTTCATAGGGATTAAATCCCGGTACCCCTTTTGAGAGATTCCTCCCCTTTGTCTTCTTCTTTGCTTGTCTCTTATCTCTTTTTCTACCTTTTAGCTCTTCTTCTTCTTTCTTTTCCCGGTTTAGTTGGATCAAATACCAACACATATTCTTCTGGTTATTATATGCAGGAACATGGCACTACACCCCTCTCTAGCTTCCTCCCCCCTTCCCCCAAGTCTGGTTAATACATCTATTTCTCCTCAAGAATGGACACGTAGCCAGCAATATGGCCAAATGGCCAGCTTTAGTAAATCTCCTGCACATTTACACATATGTGCACCTGCTTCTCAAATGGAACATTAAGACCATATCCCTTATATTTGCATTCATGACAAACTAGTCACCTACTTTTTCTGTTTTTCGTTTAACTTCTCTCATTTCTTTTTCTCTCTTTTTTGTTTCTACACCTTTCTATCTTTCCATTTTCTATTTT
>NC_069499.1:1559962881-1559967881 GCF_027579735.1 Bombina bombina | reverse complement strand
CTTCTATATCAAAGTCATCATTGGGGGAGGAATTTTTAAACTCACACAACTTCCTTTGCACATCAAGCCTTTTGAAACCTTACATCCCTGGGAAATAAATGAATTCCTTTAAGCCTTTGAATATCGCCACTATTCCATATTTTCACAAACATTGGGTTAGAAGATGATAAATCTTTTGCACATTTCCACAAACATCAATTCCATTTGCTCATTTTGTAGAAGAACGTATCTGATTCTAAGACACCATGTGTTACATGGACCCTGTTATGATTAAATTATCAGAGTTTCAATAAACAATCAGGGGGTGGACTGATCTCAGGAAATCTCCCTGCTGTGTTGTTACACAAAGAGAGACAAACCGACTGGAAGTTTGTTTTGCTATTGAGGCATGCGGACCTACACTCCAAAAAGGGCTATTGACAAATGTCTCAACTGCATATCATTAACCAATACACAACTCTGTCTAGGAATGAAATACTGACATTTAGTAACCTTGTGACACAAATATAAAAGTGTGGAATTGTAAGTCACATGTTCAATACGTTTTAATGTTCGATATAACATCTGTGAGATAGAAAAGTATAAGTCTTAATGTTATGCAATGTATTGCCAAGGCACACAGATATGGGAAATATTGAACCAATATTTTGGAGATAAGAAATATATTCTAAAACACTAAAGCTAAATTAAGAAACACATCTCACACATTCAGATATAAATGTAATATATCACCATTGATGATTATACAAATATTTAGTGTGTTTATGTATGTATATATAAAATTATATATATATATATATATATATATATATATATATTAAATTTAAATGGCTACATAAATAAACTCTCTCTCTCTCTCATAGACGTATATTCTGTGAATTCTTGCACATGCTCAGTAGTAGCTGGTTACTCAAAAAAGTGTAAATATAAAAAGACTGTGCGCATTTTATTAATGGAAGCAAATTGGAAAGTTGTTTAAAATCGCCTGCTCTATCTGAATCATGAAAGTTTCATTTTGACTTGAGAGTCCCTTTAAAAGCAAGAGAGAGTTTCAATGGCACTGCCTGATCGATAATTGTGACTACACCCTAAGTAGATTGATAGCTTGTATGCTATATAATCTCAGGGTAGGAGGTGCTGTGTATTATTTAAACTTAGGAGAAAAAATGGGCAAAATTGACCATTCAAGAATACACCATTAGCACCCATGTAGACACTTGCAACACAAAGTGTGTGTATACATTATGAAAAGATTAAGTACCAAATGGGTGGGAGAATTCGCTGGAATAATTAAAACATAACTTTTATTTAACACGCAAAAAAACAGGAGATAAAATAAAGGGATGAGCAATTAAAAACAATAGCTACCTGAAGGGTGATATAGAAGGTCTGCTATATCACAATAAATAACTGAGTATAATTACCATTAGTTGATGTGCATACTTGGGTATTTGCAGTATGAATTGCAATGAATAACGAATCCCTGAAAGGGTTGGTAACTATGTTACCTAGATTATGAGTAATAACCTTAAATAGTTAGTTGGCAGGGGATATGTTCAACATATAAAAATAGAAAATTCAATACATATGTTGAATACTATCCGTGTATTACCCAAAATGTCTTGTTAGCAACAGATATGTTAATCAAATTTAGCACAATAGTACCTAAAGTACAAATACCATAATTTACTTTACAGCCAGTGTGATTGGTGCGTACTTAGGTATCCTTACTCCACAATCCCAGACAGCACAAAGTTAAGAGTAATGTTTTGTATAACGAGAGGTTAATTAATATATCACCTCAATTCAGTATGATAACCTGACCGGTTAATCAAAAGCAGTTGGTTTACAAATGGTTGCTAAATAATCTGGTTTGAATTTATCTGCGATAATTATGAGAACATTGGTTCATTAGACATTTATTTACATGTTACAGTTGAGTATTTAATATCAAAACTGCTTTGTGTCCATTAGATTTGCAAAACAATGTCCATAGAGTAACTGCAATTGTGCTAAAAGTGTTGTGTTGTCTTAATACAAATGACTTGCTATATCACATATAACATGCGAAAACAAATACCTGGTACTCAAATGGTATTTGTGCCAGTTTTAGTATAATTCAGTGTTAAACGAAGTAAGCCATAATTGTTTTATTTAGTTTTGGTAATACTGCCAGTATCTCATATATATCTATCTAAGTTAATTTGTAGCGCTATATGTAGCCGAGATACACCCAGAGTTACTAATGACTTGCGTCTGCATCACCTGGATATTTGTGATACAATCAATATTCAGCTTTTACCGTAACACTGTGTTTCTATTGAGAGTTAGGTAGTATTACGTTCTAATGTACAAGATTACCTAATAAATTGCTAACAGTAGTATGCACATGTATATTAACCAATCATTCCTATTAGCAGCCTCCTAAATAATCTGTATAACATACACATTAAATAATCTGTGTTACAGTTATTTATTGTGATATAGCAGACCTTCTATATCACCCCTCAGGTAGCTATTGTTTTTAATTGCTCATCCCTTTATTTTATCTCCTGTTTTTTTGCGTATTAATTAAAAGTTATGTTTTAATTATTCCAGCGAATTCTCCCACCCATTTGGTACTTAATCTTTTCATAATGTATACACACACTTTGTGTTGTAAGTGTCTACATGGGTGCTAATGGTGTATTCTTGAATGGTCACTTTTGCTCATTTTTTCTCCTCCCTTTAAAAGCAAACTTGCTAGTTTCTTCCTCCTTCACAAGCACAAATATAAATCTAATAGAAAATATACAGGGAAACAGCGCATCCCAATTCAAGGTCATTTTATTCCATTTAAAAGACAATGTGCATCACACCAAAGTCCATAATGTAGCAGGATCCGTGTGGGAAGTATAGAGAGCCAATCAGAATGAGCAGGAGGTTTTGTATCAGGGGCTGCTGCAGGGGAAAAAAAGAGGGACTATGCCCACAGTGAGAGTGCCCCTTAGGCCAATGTTTTTCAACCAGTGTGCCGTGGCACACTAGTGTGCCGTGAGAGATCCTCAGGTGTGCCGCGGCAGACTGACAACAGTGTGACATATTTTTTAAACTTTGCTTGTTTTTTACTCCCAGTGCAGGGGTAGTTTGTAGGAGGCATGGCATAACAGCACAATACATACAGTATGTGTGTGTTTGTGTGTATGTGTATATATATATATATGCTGTATTAGGCTACAATGTGTGATCTTTTTTAAATTTTGGGATGGTGGTGTGCCACAGGATTTTTTAATGTAAAAAAGTGTGCCACGGCAAAAAAAAGGTTAAAAATCACTGCCTTAGGCATAGTCCCTCTTTTTATGTCGCTTACCAGGATGTTATAATTACAATTAGAAGTCCTTCTCCTTTTTGATACCAATATTTATTTCTACCTTATTAGTCAGATTAAATGTAATCAAGCTCCCGCAATAGGAGTTTTTTTTGAGTATCAGCTGTGCTTTAATTTGTGGGTGCGCTACGCACTAGTTAACCTCTTCATGTTTGGGTATTAGTTGGTATGAAGAAAATTCTCCAACTTAGCACTATTCATTACAATCTGACCACTTACTCAGCATAATCGTGGAGACTCTCTCTATAAGACACCCTGTGTTGAAGCTAATCTGTGTGTGTGCGCGCGCGCAAGTGTGTGCATCGGTTGACTGTTTTTTTATGCTCCTTATGATTTCTAATAAAGGTATTTGCTATGCTTCCACCTTTATATTTCTTTGTTCATTTTTAAGAGTAAAGCTCTTTCTCTGTTGTGCATTTTTGTACAAATTGTTCCATACAGTATCAGCCTGATGTGTTCAGCAGCTTGCTAATTAATGCTAAGTAATACAGCGGCCTGAAGAGCATTTCTGGCACTCAACTCATTTATCCCTCAACTCTCTTTTGGTATTCCATTAGATTTGATGCTATCATCTTATTGAATTGTTTTAACAAAGGTCCTGCTGATTGTAGTTCAAACTCACTAACTAAATCCTGCTAATTAGTAGCTTGTGTAACGGATTAATATTATGGGTTTATTTTTGCATTGATCTAGAATGTTATAGACTTTAGTGACTGACATCATTTTCATTTTGTTAATATTGAATTTTCCAATACAATACGGCACTCGCACACATAGTATAATGACAATTTAATTACATATGAATCATTTCTATAACTTGTTTTGTACTTTTATTAAAGGACTACTAAATACAGTAGCATTGCATAATTAACACGTGTATAATAAAAAGACAATGCAATAACCCTAACATTGAATTTCAACTAAGCAGTAGATTTTTCTTCTGACAAATGTCTTTTTTTCCCCATTTGCCGGCCCCTTGCATGTGACAGCCATCAGCTAATCAAAGACTAGAATGCATATACCCTATTAACTTGTGCACGTGCTCAGTAGGAGCTGGTGCCTCAAAAAGTGTGCATATAAAAAGAATGTGCAAATTTTGATAATAGAAGTAAATTTGTAAGTATCTTAAAATGACTTGCTCTTTCTGAATCAGTAAAGTTCAATTTTGACTTTATTGTCCCTTTAATAAATCTCTTATATATTTCATCCCTTGTTACTTGTGTTTATAACATTACACCTGTCAGAACTTAATCATTATTAAGTAGGGTGAAATAATAATATTTGATAATAAATGTTATTGTTATTAATTAATAATATTCATTAACATACCAAATAAATGACACAGATTGTAGAACTAATATTTAACAAGATATGCAAAGGGTGTTATTCTTATGGATGCTTAAAAGGACCATTAAATAGGGACATGAAACCTAAAAAAAAAAATATTTCATGCATCAGATAAAGCATACATTGTTAAAACAACTTTCCAATTTACTTCTATAATCAAATTGCCTTAATTCTCTTATTTGTTGAAGGAGCAGAAATGCCCTACTGGGAGCTAGCTGAACACATGATGAGCAAGTGACAAGAGGCATATATGTGCAGCTAACTCCCAGTAGGGCATGGCTGTTTC
>NC_069499.1:1559892881-1559957881 GCF_027579735.1 Bombina bombina | reverse complement strand
CAGTAGGCGAAACATGTTAAGGGAGGAATGACAGGATTGTTGGGTGTCCTGTAGTTTTAATTTTGCACTAGTCTAAGTGGTATTTCTTATGTATTAATCAACTATGGGGAAAGTGGTATCTACTTAGGAGATCTGTTGTTCAGGCTTATCCGATACTAGTTAATTTAAGGTACTTATGTAGCACATACCTGTAATTTCAGCACAAATTATTACTGCCCTAGGGCAAGCTTTGTGCTACTCATATTTCTTTTACTAACCTCTTCAGGTGGTTGCCCACAGTACAAATTACAAGCATATGACATCATATTTAACAACTAACAATAAGTATTTTTAGTGGCAACACTTAAACCTGGGGTAAACTGTAGTGTATAGTGCTTAGACACACTGCAGTGCCCTAAGTACAATCCATATAAACAAGTTTAATTTACGTATACACAGGTTCTACGTTGAGCTCAATTTATAGTGGCCTCTGTATTCCTTAACTTGTGGATCACTGCACAATCTAAGTGTGACGTTAGGGCATATAGATATTCCTTATTTATTTGCACGTTCAATACTAAGCGTATATAATTCATAGTGGGGTGAGAGGCCTCTCTAAAGGAGTCTTGCTGTTCGGGCTAATTTAGGTTACTGCTGTAATAAATAAATCGCATATCCTGCACTTACCTGCCTGGTGGCGAGCTTTAGTGTTAAGCCTCCTCACCAAGAATTACACTCCTTTGTAGGTTTCTGAAAATCTTATAATAAAAGTATATGATATGTAACTTTCTAATTAATCAATAGCAACCGATACATAGTTAGTTGCGAGTCGTTGGTTACACTGTAACTCAACATTTGAATACACGGTAACTCCTGTGGTTTCATTTATATACATACGCTCCATTCTAGATATTGGACTGTACATATGACGGTGGAGATATACCTCTAATCTAATCTGTGGAGCAATGAATATTCTAACTGTGACCCATGGGCACACTAACAAGTAATCTGTATAAGCCTCCTAGCCAAGTATTACACTCCTTTGGAGGTTGCTGAAAATCTTATAATAAAAGTATACGATATGTAACTTTATAATTAATCAATAGCAACCGATACAAAGTTAGTAGCGAGTCGTTGGTTACAGTGTAACTTAACATTTGAATACAAGGTAACTCCTGTGGTTTCATTTATATACACATGTTCCATTTTGGATATTGGGCTGTACAAATGACGGCGGAGATATACCTCTAATCTGTGGAGAAACTAATATTCTAATTGTGACCCACGGGCACACTAACAAGTCATTTGTATATATAAGAGTAAACTACACGTAACTTACAAGGTATCAATACCTAGCCATACTACTACTGTTGCAATACTATTTATGGGTACAATTTATATTAGTATCCATATAATACTGAGTGAGGTATACAATATACGAGTACACACTTCGACTGAATAGTGGCCCCTAATAGGTTTGGCCCCATTTTGCAGGGATGTTAGCCCACAGCAGATTACAAACATACCTTTACCATTAAGATTTACCCCAAATCCTCTTTAGGAGGGAGTTACTATCCATGATATTAATTCAGGATAAGAATTTGTAACTATCCACCCTTTTCACTACATTAGTTTGAAAACCACTTTTACTTGCTGCAACTGTTTTTATTGTGTGCAACCCTTTTTAAATAAAACTAATAAAGATGATATATTTTAAAACCTATATACACTAAGCACATATGTGTGAGGACAGAGTGCTTTTCCGGTTAGTATCCTGTCCAGCTCTCTTGCTGGAATTGTTCTTGTATATGTTTCTCTCTGATACTCAGCACCTATACACAATTACATAGTATAATTATATATTAGATTATATTCCATACGTTTAATATAGTGCTAAGTAATAAGAGTGGTGCCATTGCTCATCTCTCAAATTTTACCTGGTGTCACTGCACCTGCGGCCCCAATGTTTGTTTTTATTATTTGTTTGCAATAAATTCATTAACTGACTCCATTAACTAATGAACAAATATGAAAATGTGTTCAATCTTTTGTTTCGTTTCCCCTGTCTATTAAACAGAAAAACCAAATGAAAGATGTTTTGTATTCTTTCATTAATTTGTTTAGGTAATTTACTAAATGTCAGACAAAATTAGTTAAAATTTGTTTATTAACCTCTTAATGACCAGCAACGTACCCTGTTTCTATGGGGGTGCCCTTTTGTGTAATGCTGGGAAGGACTAATAGCATGGTCTACCCACACTATTATAGGCACACAATCCTCTAACGACCAGCGATGTACAGGGTACGTTTCGGTCCTTTAAGGGATTAATTATGCAAATAAATCATGAAAACATATTTCTGCACATCTAATTACAATGTCTTATGGACATTTGGTCTTTAAAAACAGTCTAGGGAATAGCAGTAAAGTTAGAGACCAAATTCAGTTTTAATATTTTATGAGGATTAATTAATTATAAAAAAGCCACCCATACTTAGAATACAGCCACTATTTATAACAATAGCTCCAGACATGCGAATCTGATAAAACCAGCTCTCAGAAGGGTAACAGGTAAATAGAGATATCCCAGATTTAATGGATCATTATGCATCGAACGGCACAAAATAACTGGCACTTCCTGACTTGTATGGACTAGATCACGGTTTTCATATTTCTTGAGATTTGAAATCACTAAACATGGCAGTGGAATTGGAATCCAGATCACGGTCAGGGATCTACTGTGTAAGCTCACCAGTGACTGGTAAGCTTAGACTGCTCACAGGCTTCACGTCTCTCCTATAATGCAGTTCCCCCTAAACATGGACGCACATATTTTCCGCTTGTTATATAGCTTTCATCCTGCTCTCTATTCATTAATATTTTTTCTTGCTTTATCCACATTTCAGTTGCAGAGAATCAGACAAGACAATTAAGCCTTCTGATGTCTGTTTGCAGTTCAGATTTGATACCTTTTTTCTTCTGCACTAAGGATTGTTTTTGACCTTGAGGCCTGACAGCTCTGTTCTGGTCTATTGATATCTGTCAGTTTTTCTATCAAGTTATTTCACTGGACACAAGTGAGAAAATTCTACGGTCGTTGAGCTCTGCCTCTGGTGACACTGACTGACAAAACGATTTGTCCTGTGACCTGTAGTGTGACTGGAACTTATAGCAGGAATTTCATCAAACGTTGTTAAGAGTCTTAAAGGAACATGATACACATAATTTTTATTTCATGATTCAGACAGAGCATACAATTTTAAACAGTTTTCCAATCTTCTTCTATTATCTCATTTACTTTGTTTTTTGGTATCCTTTGTTGAAAAACAAAATGTATGCTTACCTGTTAAAATTTCTTTCCGGGCATGGAGAGTCCACAATTTAATTCCAATTACTAGTGGGATATTCAACTCCTGGCCAGCAGGAGAAGGCAAAGAGCACCCCATCAGATCTGTTAAAGGGACAGTCTACACCAAAATGTTTCTTATTTTAAAATATAGATAATGCCTTTATTACCCATTCCCCATTTTTGCATAACCAACACAGTTATATTAATATACTTTTTACCTCTGTGATTACCTTGTAATCACAGAGGTAAAAATCTAAGCCTCTGCAGACAGCCTCCTTATCTAAGTTCTTTTGACAGACATCCAGTGTAGTCAATCAGTGAAGACTCCTAAATAACTTCACGGGAGTGAGCACAATGTCATCTATATGACACACATGAACTAACACTGTCTAACTGTGAAAAACTTTCAAAATGCTCTGAGCTAAGAGGCGGTTTTCAATGGTTTAGAAATCAGTTTGAGCCTAGCTTTTCAAAAATACCATCAAGGGAACAAAGCAAATTTGATGATAAAAGTAAATTGGAAAGTTGTTTAAAAATCCATGCCCGATCTGAATCATGAAAGTTTAGTTTTGACTTTACTGTCCCTTTAAGTGTTACTTCCCTTACCCATAATCCTCAGTCATTCGGCAGAAGGAAAATGGAAAAATAAGATAACATAAAAAGGTATAGAGGTGCCTGAAGTTCATGCCAAAAATTTGCCGTCTTAACTGTAAATAAGGGCGGGTCATGGACTCTCCATGCCCGGAAAGAAATACATTTATCAGGTAAGCATACATTTTGTTTTCTTTGCTATGGCATGGAGAGTGCACAATTTCATTCCAATTACTAGTGGAAACCAATACCCAAGCTAGAGGACACAGAATGAAAGGGAGGGAAAACAAGACAGGCGGACCTAAACAGAAGGCACCACCGCTTGAAGAACTTTTCTCCCAAAGGAAGCCTCAGCAGAGGCAAAAGTATCAAATTTGTAGAATTTGAAAAAAGAATGGAAAGAGGACCAAGTGGCCGCCTTGCAGATTTGCTCCACAGAAGCTTCATTTTTGAAAGCCTAGGAAGAAGAGACAGCCCTAGTAGAATGAGCCGTAATTCTCTCAGGAGGCTGATGCCCAGCTGTCTCATATGCTAATCAGATAACACTTCTCAACCAGAGAGAAAGAGTAGTAGAAGTGGCCTTCTGACCCTTACCAGCGAAAACAACAAACAGGGCAGTAGACTGCCGAAAATCTTTAGTTGCTTGAAGGTAAAATTTGTGTACGCACAACATCCAGGTTATGCAACAGGTGTTCCTTCTGAGAAGAAGGATTATGAAAAAAATAAGGAACAACAAATTCCTGATTGAACTTGCGATCCTATACTACCTTGGAAAGAAATCCTAACTTAGCATGAAGAACCACCTTATCTGCATGAAAAATAAGGTATCACACTGCAGAGCCGAAAGCTCGGCAGAAGAAATAGCAAGAACACAACTTAATATCAAGTGAATGCATAGGCTCAAATGGAGCCTGCTGCAGAACTTTAAGAACAAGGTTAAGGCTCCAAGGGGGAGCAATAGGATTAAACACAGGCCTGATTCTGACCAAGGCCCGCACGAACAAGGTTAAGGCTCCAAGGGGGCGCAATAGGATTAAACACAGGCCTGATTCTGACCAAGGCCCGAACGAACAAGGTTAAGGCTCCAAGGGGGAGCAATAGGATTAAACACAGGCCTGATTCTGACCAAGGCCCGCACGAACAAGGTTAAGGCTCCAAGGGGGAGCAATAGGATTAAACACAGGCCTGATTCTGACCAAGGCCCGCACAAACAAGGTTAAGGCTCCAAGGGGGCGCAATAGGATTAAACACAGGCCTGATTCTGAGCAAGGCCCGCACAAAAGATTGAACATCTGGTAGATCTGCCAGAGGTTAGAGTAAAATAATAGAGAGTGCAGAAATCTGACCCTTCAGAGTGCTGGCTGTTAATCCTTTCTCCAGGCCCTCATGAAGAAAAGACAAAATTCAAGGAAACCTCGCCCTGCTCCAAGAGAAACCCTTTTCCTCACACCAATAAAGTTATTTACGCCATACCTCATGGCAAATCTTACAAGTAACAGGTTTACGAGCCTGAAGCATGGTATCAATTACCTTCTCAGAGAAACCCCGTCTAGCAAAAACTAGGCGTTCAACCTCTAAGCAGTCAGCTTCAGAGAATCTAAATTTGGGTGGAGGAAGGGACCCTGTCAGTGCGCCAAAATGGCGGCGCAACTACACAGATGAAGTAAAAAACTACACATAACCCTGTCTTGAAACCGGTACATCAGTAACCGTACTGAAAAAATAAAATATATATTTCACAGCCGTGCCCAATTGTGTATAAAATTAACACCATCTTATGGAAGTGAGAACTGCTTAGCACTGAGAGAGGGGTCCCTGACTGTCCAGGAAACCGTACTGCTCCTAGAAAATAACCCTTAGTTCTCAAAAGAGGTTTCCATAATGAGGACATATATAAATCCTAATCTGAAAGGATTATTGCAGACCCACATATTTACCGGCGAACTGCAATCTCTACATTTAGTTTCGCCACTGAGGTATTTTACAGAAAATTAGCTTTCACTGAAAAGGCCCCTCAAAGTCCACCCACACAGGATTAAATATGAAAAGTCCCTTATCCTCAACTGCCCTATTAGACAACAAGCCATGAGGGTAGGGATACAGGACTCACAGTTAGAAGTCTTCCTTCTTCTATAACAGCTTCTGGCCTGTCCGTTCCACCGGCTTCTGACAGGAACCTTGAAACCTCTTCTGTAGGTAGGCACAAATCCTAGGTGTGACAGATCCAGACGACTTTTGACAGGGACCTGGATAAAAGGAAATACAGAGTAACCAACCCTGGTTTTCCATAGAGGGGTAGCATAAATGTTGGAAGGTAAACAAGGACTACCTCACCATCTTCCAACTGCTAGAAGCCACCATTACTCTTACTAAAGAGATTTACATGGACACAGCATAGCCCCAATCGTTGCTTGCAGGGAAGAGTACCCATTAAAGGATTAAATATCTTCAGACACCAACTTTGCACATCCTCCCGATGATCAAGGCAAAGAATGACTGGGGATTTTGGGTAAGGGAAGTGACACTTAACAGTTTTGCTGGGGTGCTCTTTGCCTCCTCCTGCTGGCCAGGAGTTGAATATCCCACTAGTTAGTGGAATGAAATCGTTGACTCTCCATGCCATAGGAAAGAAAGAATACTTAGGTAGCCCTAGGAGCTAGCTGCTGATTGGTGGCTGCACAAATATGCCTGTTATTAGTTTACTGATGTGTTCAGCTAGCTCACAGTACTGCATTGTTGCTCCTTCAATAAAGGACAACAAGAGAATTAAAGCAAAATTGATAACAGAAGTAAATTGTAAAGTTGTTTAAAATTG
The DNA here is from genome assembly GCF_027579735.1 of Bombina bombina. Classification (NCBI taxonomy): domain Eukaryota; kingdom Metazoa; phylum Chordata; class Amphibia; order Anura; family Bombinatoridae; genus Bombina; species Bombina bombina. The sequence continues at coordinate 1,559,951,149 of NC_069499.1, read as the reverse complement.
CATGCTCTATCATGTCCCTTTAATTAATTGTGTGTTTTTTCCCTATTCATTATCATCATTTATAGCATGACATGATAAGCCACAAGCCAACAGCCACTGTTATGTTATTCTCTCCACCAGAATAACACTTGTAATGGCTTGGTATTCATCGCACTCCCGCAAACAGGGACATTTGTTTGTTTGGGGGTGCACAATAAATTAGAGCTACATTGTAATCTAACCCTAAAGGAGTGAGAGCGCTGTGAAAATGGACCCCCTCTACTTTGTGGTCCACCCTGCCCTCATCTTCTATCTCCTCCTATTCTTCTTTCTTTTTCTAGCCCTTTTTATTCATTTATCCTTTATCGGCACTCTCTTCCAGATATCTAACTACTGCCAGTCGTATCTTTATCATTTCATATATTATTTTGAACTCACTGGATCCACTGGATTCCCAATCAACCTTTTCTTAACAATTGTCAGATTTCATATAAGCAACATTTTATTGTTTAGTTTTATGTTTATTTAAAAATGTAATAAGGGGAAAAAATGAACCCCCCCCCCCCGAAGTCTAACTATTTTACTATTTATATCAAATATTTTTGCCAACTGGGTTACATTATAAAGTAGCCGGTGGGAGCAGTGTGATACTTTCTATTCTAACATATTGTACTATTTAATGCACAAATTAATTGAATTATTTCAAATAAATTTATTAAATGATCATTTTTTCAATAAATATTGTTAATGTTTAATGTTAGCTAATTTTACCTTAAAAGGGACAGTCAACACTGTTGTTTTTGTTTAAAAAGATAGATAATGCCATTACTAACGTTGTTATATTATTATACTTTATAACATTTAAACCTCTAAATTTCTGCCTGTTTCTAAGCCACTACAGACAGCCTCTTATCACATGCTTTTTATTAGCTTTTCATAACAGGAGACTGCTAGTTCATGTAAGCCATATAGATAACATTGTGCTCATGCCCGTGGCTTGTGGCAGACACTGCACTAATTGGCTAAAATGCAAGTCAATAGATAATAAATAAAAAGTCATGTGATCAGGGGGCTGTCAGAAGAGGCTTAGATACAAGGTAATCACAGAGGTTAAAAGTATATTAATGTAAACTTGTTGGCTGTGCAAAACTGGGGAAAGTGTAATAAAGGGATTATCTTTTTAAACAATAAAAGTTGACTGTCCCTTTAATATTGGCTAACATTGTAGCCGAGTGTGCACCTATTAAAAAGGTCCTGGGGCGAACACCGATATATTTATAAATACAGCCCGGAGTTTAGGAACTGAAGTAGCCTTAAAGGGATACTAAACCCAAATTGTTTCTTTAATGATTCAGATAGAGCAGCAATTTTCTAATGTACTCCTACTATCAATTTTCTTCGTTCTCTTGCTATCTTTATTTAAAAAGCAATAATTTAAAGCTTAGGAGCCAGCCCATTTTAGGTTCAGCACCCTGGATAGCGTGCTTGCTTATTGGTGGCTACACTTAGCAAACCAATAAGCAAGCATAACCCAGGTTCCCAACCAAAAATTGTCTGGCTCTTTTGCTTTACATTCCTGCATTTTAAATAAAGATAGCAAGAGAACAAAGAAAAATTGATAATAGGAATTAATTAGAAAGTTGCTTAAAATTGCTCCTCTATCCGAATAGTTAAATATTTTTTTTTTTAGTATCCCTTTAAAAATGAGCAGTTGTTTGCCATTTGTGCCGCATAACCTCACCCCAACCCTGCACCTTGGATTCTGCTGCTTCATTCAAAATAAAAGGATGTGGCAAATTGTGATCCGGTAGAGAGAGAGACTTCAGTAATAAATGTACCATGCACTGATTAGTCATGTGACAGGAACTGAAATGAACGCATGCAGTTTGCGCTGGTGGCTGCAGATTTGGCCTCATCTCTTCCCCAGTCAGATGTGTCCTTTGACATGTTTGTGTCAGCAGATAATAATCTTGTAAATAGGAAACAGCCTATTAAAGGGACAGTGTATTGTAAATTTGTCTTCCCTTTCATCAATTTTACAAGCTGGAATGAATTCAATTTTTACATATAGCGGCTTTATCTTTATTTTGTTTTATAAAATAGCTGGTTTTGCCTTTTGTAACCCCACCTTTACTGAAATGTTCAGTATACAAGTACTGGTTAAAAAAAAAACATCTATGCAAAAAAAGGTTTAGAAGAAATCACACCCTCAACATGAGGTACTAAAATATTAATTTTCCATTGTTTTCTCTAAGTATTACTCTAATGCGTATACAAGTGAGATATGATAAAGAGTTCTGTTCTCCCTGCAAGCTCAGTCCATTTGATTGAGTCGTGTTTTCAATTAGCAGAAAGTTATTTCATAAACAAAAATACTCTGCAGCTGGTATAACAAGTTTTCCTGCATTCATGGGGAAACAACTTTACAGTACACTGACCCCTTTAACAACACATAACCCAGGAATAGCTACAATAATCTATTGCTCTTGTTAAAGGGACATTAAACTGTTGGGTACAATTACAATAGCATGCTTACTAATTTATTTTAACTAGGGTTGCACCGATACCATTTTTTTAAGACCAAGTACAAGTACCGATAGTTTTTTTCAAATACTCACCGATACCAATTACCAATACTTTTTTTTTATGTCATAACATTACCAAGCACAATACAGACTAATGATTTAAGATCACTTCTTTAGAATTATGAACTGTATCTTAAAAGACATTTTAAAATAATAAAACAGTTTTATGTGCTTGTTGTCACAAAGTTCACAGAACATGTTTATAAATAAAATTATTACAATCAAATATATTAATAACAACAACAATAAATAACAGCTACAGCAGCTGGGGCTGGAAAGCTACAATTTAAAGGGGCGATTACTGGATGCAATTGGGTTGTAGGGTGCCTATATAATTGATAAATCTGACATTTGTATTTAATACAAAGTAATATAATTTAATTCTGAAAATAATATTTGGGAAGGAGTATCCCAGTAATCCCCCCTTTGAGAAAAATGGGGCATTTGTATTCTACTGAATCAACAGAAAATAGGGCTGGTCTTCATATTTTTCCAGGGCTGCTTTTTATTCCCAGTCCACCTGGCTAAGGGTGTTCCTCAGAGTACAGTATATTTTGAGCATAATTGTGCAAGATGAGAGGCTTCCAGCTGTAAAGTAGCAGCTTTTAAAGCACTGCTCTGACATAAAATAATACAGATAACAGCAATTTGTATTGGCAGAACAGAAGTGAACAATTTTTAGTTAAAGTGTCAGTAAACCTTAAAAATAATGTTATATAATTCTGCACATAGTGCAGAATTATATGACATTATATTAGCGCAAACACTGTAAAACCTAATATTCCCTTATAATTTTTAAAAGAAACAGCTGTTTTACAGACCCGCTCTCTGTGATCTTCTGAGCGGGTCTGTTTGTTTTACATAGCGCATCGGGCCAGCTGTATAGACACAGCCCGGCCCGACCGCGCCATTATACTGTCTGTCTGACAGCGGGAGCGAGCTGCACTTAGTATAATGGCGCGGTCGGGCCAGGCTGTGACTATACAGCTGGCCCGATGCGCTATGTAAAACAAACAGACCCGCTCAGAAGATCACAGAGAGCGGGTCTGTAAAACAGCCGTTTCTTTTAAAAATTATAAGGGAATATTAAGTTTTACAGTGTTTGCGCTAATATAATGTTATATAATTCTGCACTATGTGCAGAATTATATAACATTATTTTTAAGGTTTACTGTCCCTTTAAGTCTCCACTCCAGCTTAAAATGAAATGGGAACATACAGTTTGAAAAACGCCACAAGATGGCATATGGGTAGGAATTGGAGGTATCGGTTTAAGTATCGGTGCATTTGCATGAGTACAAGTACTCATGCAAATACTTGGTATCGGCACCGATACTAGTATCGGTATCGGTGCAACCCTAATATTAACCCTTCATAAGTGCTGGTTAGTGACACTCAGAATCTTCACACTGGGTGCAGCCATCTTGGAATTTAAATATTCTTTTACTCTGTGACAGAAGTGCGACATTGGTGTGTTCTTGCCAAGTCATATCATGCAAAATAGAGTGCACAATACAGAGCAGGAGCTGTAGGTTTCTGCAGTAGCTGCATTGTTCTATGTTATTGCTAAGGGCTTTATATATGTGTTATGTAACTTTTAAATTGAAAAAAAGGAGAAAAAAAACATAACTTGTCTGCTTTCTTTTGTGCAAGCTAATCCTAAGTGCAAAGTACAGCTGTCAAAAAGCCGGCAATGTCCCTGATCTGTGAGAGCGCACTGCTTCTGTCACAGGATTCAGCAATACGTGCGTACCAAGATGGCAGCGCCCCTAATATAAAGACGCAGAGTTTTACCAACTGGTTAAATAAAATAATGGCTTTAAAGAGAGCTGCAAGTACACAGGGAAAAACAATAGCTCAGTGAGTATTAACCTGCATACAAAGAGAGATGCGCTCTACCAGGAACGAACAACAGCTCAATAGCTAGTTCTATGGCGATTTACCATCCAGGAGCAACCTCTTTTAGCCCAGTTCTGCTTTTCACAAAGGAAAACTTTCCCGAAACATATCAGTCTGATCCCGCCAATTAAGGTTAGTCCAGCCACAAAATACCAGGCAATTCTCCTCTGAACATGACAACCCCAGACGATCGTTTCTGCCTCCTATGGCCCTCGTCAGTGAGGTGCAGCCATATTCCTCTAAGCACACTGGGCAAGGAGTCCACGTCTGGTTTCAGTTAGTATTAACACGCTACTGTAGTTGAACACAAAAGTTTAATGTCCCTTTAAAAGGGCCAGTCAACATCAAAACCGTTATTGTTTAACAAGATAAATAACGCCTTTACTACCCATTCCCCAGATTGGCACAACACACATTGTTATATTAATATACATTATAACATTTAAACCTCTACATTTCTGCCTGTTTCTAAACCAATACATACAGCCTCTTATCACATGCTTTTTTATTTGCTTTTCACAAAAAGAGACAGTTAATCCATGTGGGCTATATAGATAACATTGTGCTCACGACCGTGGAGTTGTGGCTGACACTGCACTAATTGGCTAAAATGCAAGTCAATAGATAATAAATAACCATGTGATCAGGGGGCTTACCATGTCGGCTGTGCAAAACTGGGGAAAGGGTAATAAAGGGGTTATCTATCTTTTTTAAACAATAAAAACTTTGGAATTGGCTGCCCCTTTAAGTATATATCATATTGTGTTGTTGAAAAGCCGACAAGGTTATCTTTTTTTGTTTCTCATTAAGTTTTATTTTGTGCATATGATACAGAAAACGGTTTCATAGACCATATTTTTTCTCCCAATTTGAATTAATTTGTTTAGTAAGAATATGAAGGCATTTTTTTTATTTAATTTTTTTTTTTTTTTTTTTTTTTTTAAATTCAAATGTTTTTTATCTTCTTATATGAAATCAATTCATATAGTATATGACCTTAGCCGAGTATATAAATATCCAATGTTGTATATGATTAAAATCTTATGTGACTAGTCAATTTATTAATTAATTGTTCTCCTCTTCTGTTTTGATATAAGCATATTATATCCCGCGTGTTGAATAAGTTTTTACACCACAGGAAGTCCAAAAGGGGCTTTTAATAAATCGAGGGATACACATCTTATACCCAACAGAGAGAGAAGGAAAAAGAAAAAAAAAAAAATGGAAAAAACTAGGTGTTATATTTTCGTTTCTCTTGTTAGGTACGCATATTATAGCTTTTTGTTGTAATTGAGCTTTAAATTAGCTTGTTTCAGAGTACTTTTGTTTGAGTAAGCTCAGATAGTACATTGTGAGGTATTATTGTTATTTTTCCACGATGTAAAATCCTTGTACTGAATGTGAAGTACCTTGTGTATACTTGTAATGTTTGTATGAACACCTCAATAAAAAAAATGATAAAAAAAAAAAAAAAAAAAAAAAAGAATATGAAGGCATTTTGTACTGACAGTAGAACTTGTATGGCAAGAAGTGAGCAGTTACAAGATGTGGCGCCAGTGATTATAAAGGAAATGAACTCCCAGCTGTGACAAGGGACAGGTACCAGATGAGCCAGGTTCCTGATATTGCTCAAGTGTAAGGGGAGGTCACACCATATACTTGCTACTTTAGCCTACATACAAATATCCTGTATCTGGTTGTTTTCTAATAAAGAGACTGAGAAATCATTATATATGGTCATTATACCATTGCTAAAACAACAAATCTAATGGTGGCCTATGATTTTTGAACAGTAATGTATATATGAGTGTGTGTAATTTGCAGTGCACGTATTATTACTTTACATCTGCTAAAGCAAGTCATTAGGAACACAGTAAGGCATAAAAAAATGCAGCATAGTTTCCCTTTAACCCCCATATCTCAGGGCAAATCATAAAACTGACAAGTTCAGAAAATATAGGTCATATTTGTTTCCTTATGTGCCAGCACTGAACTGTGTATCTTTGTTTACTTAGTCTTTCTCTGTGCTTCAGGCTGTTCTCAAGGCTACAGACCTAGCACTGCAATGGCTCAGATTACAGTACTACACTAATAGGAGGACCCGCCATAAGTGCTAGAATTACAGCATTATTAATTATAGCACACACATACGTGTTCCCATCCATTATCTGGCTGCTGTCAGAGGTTCTGTCTTCATCCTGGATGTCAAAGGATTCTGGTTTCCGAATAAGGAAGAACAGGACTGACCCAACCAAGCTGATGACTGTAAGAGCTATAAACACTGATCTTCGGTCCCTTTCTGATTTAGAGAGACAAAGGGGGAGAATTAGCACAAAGAACATGATCAGGTCCACAATTCAGAACCATCACAAGACCATGGTTATCCTGTAACTATTAGATTAGATATAATGTGATCACTGGCTGCAAAACCACAGACCCTCAGCCTTACGTTCCCCATGAGGATTCTATCTCAAGAAAAGGTTGATTCTCTGTAGCTCCTACCATGGCAGCGAGACCGTTTCATAAAACGTTCTCCTGTTACCTTACATTTTTTCAACCACTTTCTCTACTTTCATATTCTATTATTATCTTCCGTTTCCTTCTTTACCCCACTTCTCTCTCTCCGTCTACCACTTGCCAATTGCTCCACCACACTCCCCCTCTCTACTCAATCTGAGAAGACTGATAACTCTTGCACAAATGAATTAGCCCAAGGGGTCATTTTGTCAAAGCAAATTAGGCCTGTGTCTAGGGGTAGTTATATGGCATGATGCCACCTCACTCATATTTTCTCCAAAGATTTCTGGTAATCTAAATGCAAATCAAAGATCCTGGGTTGTTTAGTGTGGTTGCATGTCCCCTCTATTTGTCCCTGGCCTCCTGAGAAATATATGGAGGGAAAGCTGAGATAAAACGGTTATGTGTGGAAGACAACAGATTATACAGTGCCTAGAGCAGCACAAAAAATAATTAGACTGCTGAATTAGTCATATTTTGTGCTGAAAATCTAGCACTGAATGTGGTTCTCAAATTTCTTCACTATTGGAATAAGAACTGCCCTAAAAACTAAATCTGACTGTGCATTCATTACAAGTAATCTGAAAGTTTCTCTGTTAAATAAACAAAACCATTAGATAAATATGGACTGTAGTTACAATTTCATCTATATGACACATTGATTTCTGGTATAGTCCTAAGTTTCTTTTTCTTTTTTAAACAGACATGCTATCTAAATGCTGAATCACATTAAAATGACCATATCTGATTATATATGTAAAAAAAGCTGGCTAGAAAATAGCACATGAACATCTCTATTATAAAGGGATTTTATTCAGCCAATCAGGATGCTAGTCCCAGGACTTGAAGGGAGCGTACCCCTGGCATGTGCAGCACAGTCACTTTATTTCCCTCTTCAGTTTAACCCCTTAAAGACCAGCACCATACCCTGAACGGCACTGATGTCCTGCAGTGCAGAAATAATGTAATGGAGGACACCCCAGGCTAACGATCGCAGGGACACCTTGTCCCTGTGATACCTTGCTTGTCAGTTAGGTGCCTTCATTCATAAAATACACACTGATCACAGCTTTTATCTCATGCTGTTGCTGGAAGCCTGCACGCAAGTCTAGACAGCAGCAGTACAGTAATTTACAAATAACAGCTACTGTGTATACAATCAATGTGAAAGCCAGTCACAGAGATTGCATATTTAAAATGGAGCCTGGATACTGGCATGCACCAGTGCATGCTGGTATCAGGTTCAGTGGCCAATCACTGGATGCCTCAGGAGTAAGGTAGGCCAGTGATGCACAAAAAGAGGCTCATGGTCATGTGATCACTGTGACCGTCAGTCACAGTGATCACATGTGAAAAATGACAAGCCATTGTTTGTTAACAAATACAGTAAAATTAATTTTAATAAAGCATTTTATGTATTTTTTGATCAAGTTTATTTTAATAAAGTTTTTTTTATATAATTCGCTTTTAATAAGTTTTTTTTTTTTTTTTTACCCCTACATTTTATTTTCTGCCCTTGGCAATAAAAGAGTTAAATATAATCTGTCAAAATACCCTGGGTGTCTTAATTCTACTATACTTTTGTGTAGCAGTTTTGAATTGAGTGATCGCTATTTAGCTTACAGTCCAAGCATAGAACATTTTAGCGATAAACCAATAATGCCATCTTAGTAGTAGTTCAATATTTGCTGTAAATTACTTGGAAATATAGACATATGGGGTATTGCTAAAATCAGGACAACATAATAAATAATTTTATTTAAAGGTACTTTCTTTAGTTTTGTAGAAATGGTTATAAAGAAACCTATGTACCCATATAGGATATCACTAGAAAGCCCAATTTGTCTGTTAAAAACCCCCCAGTATATAATATGCATGGGTGCACTTAACAAGGGAGCAGATAATTAAGGTAAATCAATTAGCAAAATTGCCAAAATTGTCCATGCCCTTTAAGCACGGAAATTGGGAAAACTTTTGGTAAATGGGTTTAGAATATGGCAAAAGATCACAGTAATGCAAAGTCTGTACTTTTCATCATATACACAACAGTAAAGAAAGTGAATCTTAAGGATAACTGCTCACAAAACACTTGCTCTGCTGACATTTTGAGGAAAAAAACATAAAATTATGCTTGATAATTTCATTTCCATCGAGGGGAGGAGAGTCCACAGCTTCAGTCATTACTGTTGAGAATTAAGAACCTGGCCACCAGGAGGAGGCAAAGACACCACAGCCAAAGGCTTAAATACTCCTCCCACTCCCCTCATCCCCCAGTCATTCTGCCGAGGGAACCAGGAACTGTAGGAGAAATATCAGGGTATAAAAGGTGCCAGAAGATAATTAAATTTAGGTCCACCCCACGGAGATACGGGCAGGAGCCGTGGACTCTCCTCCCCTCGATGGAAATGAAATTATCAGGTAAGCATAATTTATGTTTTCCATCTAAAGGGGAGAAGTCCACAGCTTAATTCATTAATGTTTTGAACATATACCCAAGCTCTAGAAGACACTGAATCAAACAGGGAGGGCAAAAGGCGGACCCTAATCTGAGGGAACCACAGCCTGCAAAACCTCTCTCCCAAAAACAGCTTCCGCAGAAGCAAAAACTTCAAATTTGTAAAACTTTGTAAAAGTGTGTAAGGAGGACCAGGTAGCCGCCTTACAAATTTGCTCCATAGAGGCCTCATTCTTAAAGGCCCAAGACGAAGTCACAGCTCTAGTTGAATGAGCCGTGATCCTCTGAGGAGGCTTATGTCCCGCTCTCTCATAAGCCAAGCGAATCAAACTCCTCAACCAAAAGGACAAAGAAGTAGCAGAGGCCCTTTGCCCCTTACGCTTCCCAGAATACACCACAAAAAGAGATGTAGACTGTCTGAAATCCTTTGTAGCCTGAAGATAGAACTTCAAGGCACGAACCACATCCAAGTTATGAAGTAACCTCTCCTTAGAAGAAGAAGGGTTAGGACACAAGGGAGGAACAACTATTTCCTGATTGATGTTACGGTTAGACACCACCTTGGGGAGAAACCCCAACCCAGTGCGAAGAACAGCCTTATCCGCATGAAATACCAGATAAGGAGGGTCACTTTGCAAGGCAGCTAGCTCAGATACTCTGCGCGCCGATGCAATAGCCAACAGGAAGAGAACCTTCCAGGACAAAATCTTAATGTCAATGGAATGCATAGGTTCAAATGGAACCCTCTGCAAGACCTTAAGAACTAAGTTTAAGCTCCAAGGTGGAGCCGACTGTCTAAAGACAGATCTGATTCTAGACAGAGCCTGAACAAAAGAAAGTCCTCCACAGCTTATGGTAGATGGCTTCCTTGCCTGAATTAGAGTATCAATCACAGTTTCAGAAAAGCCTCTCTTGGCTAAGACTAGGCGTTCAATCTCCACGCAGTCAGCCTCAGAGAATCTAGATTTCGATGTTGAAAGGGGCCCTGTGACAGCAGATCCCTGTAACAGGGTAACCTCCACGGCGGAGAGGATGATATCCCCACCAGATCCGCAAACCACGTCCTCCGCGGCCACGAAGGAGCAATCAGAATGGCCGAGGCCCGCTCCTGTTTGATGCGTGCCACTACACGAGGTAGAAGTGGTAGTGGTGGAAAAAAATAAGCTAGGCTGAAACCCCAAGGAACCACTAAGTCATCTGTCAGCTCTGACTGGGGATCCCTGGACCTCAACCCGTATTGAGGCAGCTTGCAATTGAGTCTGGACGCCATAAGATCTATCTCCGGCGTTCCCCATCTAAGACAAATCTGCACAAACCCTTTGGGGTGAAGAGACCATGACCCCGGATAGAAAGATTTTCTGCTGAGAAAATCCGCTTCCCAGTTGTCCACACCTGGAACGTGAATCGCTGAGAGCGAGCAGCCGTGGGACTCTGCCCACACCAGAACCCGAGACACCTCCCTCATCGCGAGGAAGCTCATCGTACCCCCCTGGTGGTTGATGTAAACCACCGAGGTAATGTTGTCGGTCTGGAATCTGATTAAACTGACTGACTCCAGAGAAGGCCATGCCTTCAGAGCATTGTAAACTGCTCGCAGTTCTAGGATGTTGATCGGAAGGAGAGACTCCTCCCTGGACCACTTTCCTTGTGCTATTCTGGCACCCCAAACAACTCTCCCAGGACGGCATCAAGAAGGATGTCCCCACGGACAGTTGCTCCGGATGGGTCCACCAAGAGAGGGAGCTCTGAGTCTGAGCATCCATGGATATCAGCTGTGATAGATCTGAATGATCGCCGTTCCACTGTTTAAACATGCATAATTGAAGAGGTCTGAGATGGAACCTGGCGAATGGGATGACATCTATGCTCGACACCATGAGACTTATCTCTATACATTGAGCCACCAACGGGCTTGTGGAGGACTGAAGGTCAAAACAGGTGGACACAAGCTTTCTGCGCTGCCGATCTGTGAGAAATATCCTCATGGACATAGAGTCTATTATCGTACCCAGGAACTCTACCCTGTTGCTGGGAACCAGGGAACTCTTTCCTGAGTTGATCTTCCAACCGTGAGATTGGAGCAGAAAAAGAAGAGCCCTCAAAATGATCCTCTGCGAGGCTGAACAACGGCGCCTGAACAAGGATGTCGTCCTGGTAAGGCGACACCACAATGCCCCTGGATCTAGCCACCGCCAGCAGTGCCCCCAGAACCTTTGTGAAGACTCTCGGGGCCGTCGCCAGACCAAAAGGAAGGGCCACAAACTGGAAGTGTTGGTCCAGAAACACAAATCTTAGGAACCTGAAGTGGTCCCTGTGAATTGGCACATGAAGACAAGCATCCTTCAAATCTATAGTTGTCATGAACTGTCCCTCTTGAACTAGGGGCAGAATAGATCTGATTGTTTCCATTTTGAATGATGGAACACTCAGAAACTTGTTCAAACACTTTAGGCCCAGAATCGGAACGATAACCCTGAGAGCGGCGAGATCTCTCACACACTCTAGAAAGGCCTCTCTCTTCTCTGGTCTTGAAGACAGGTTTGACAGGAGGAATCTGTCCTCGGTGGATGGTATCTGAACCCTATCTTGTAACCCTGGGAGACAACTTCCAGAACCCAAGGGTCCTGAACGTCCTGCAACCAAACGTCTGAGAATTGAGATAATCTGCCCCCTACGTGATCCTGAGACCGGCCCCTTCATGCCGATTTGGTCTTGGCGGGCTTCTTGCTCTGCTTAGACTTGTTCCAAGATTGAGCTGGCATCCAAGATCGCCTGGACTGGTCCACTTTCACAGCGGGATGTTGGCGCTGGGCCTTGTTCGTACGAAAGGGACGAAAAGTAGATCCCTTAGGCTTAGCCTTCTTATCCTGTGGAAGGAAAGCTCCCTTGCCTCCCGTAACCTTGCCTATGATCAAATCCAATGCTAGACCAAACAGGATCTTCCCTTGAAAAGGCAGGCACAACAGCCTCGACTTGGGAGGTCATGTCCGCAGACCACGATTTTAGCCACAGAGCCCTGCGCGCTAAAACTGAAAAACCTGATACCTTACCATTCAGGCAATTTGCATATTGGCATCACAGATGAAAGAATTGGCGATCTTCAGCGCCTTAATCTTCTCCTGTATCTCGTCGATGGAAGTTTCCCCTTCGACTATCTAACACAGGGATCAATATGTTGCAGCACTGGCGACTGCCGCCATGGCCGCTGCAGGCTGAAAAACAAACTCCGTGTGCTGAAAAATCCTTCTCAACATGTTTTCCAGCTTTTTATCCATGGGCTCCTTAAATGACGCGCAATCCTCTAGGGGAATAGTCGTCCTCTTTGCGAGAATACAGATAGAACCATCCACCTTGGGAATGGTCCCCCACAGCTCAAGCTGAGAGTCCGGAACGGGAAACAGTTTTTTAAAAGAAGAAGGGGAAAAGGGTGACCATAATAGCTCCTATTCATTCTTAATAGTATTTGCCATCTTAACGGGGGCCGGGAAAGTCTGGGGCACCACCCTGTCCTCGTACACCTTGTCAAGTTTAGGAATCGCAGGTTCCTCCAGGATCTTAGGTTCCAGAACCTCCAGAGTAGCAAGTGCCTGTCGCAGCAGAAAACGCAAATTTTCCATCCTAAACCTATAACCAGGCTCCTCCGCAGCAGGAGGCTTAGATGACACGGACTCCGACCCAGAATGGGCCTCCTCCAAAGAGACGGAGTGGGCCTCAACCTCGTATATAGCCTCTGGATCTGCCATCGGCGAGGACAAACCCTGAGTCGAACCTCCCTGAAACACCCTACTCTTGCGCTTAGCAGAACGTGGTAAGGCATGGATCACTTTAGAAACCGTCGATTCCAGTTGGTCCGCAAAGTCTGACGGCCAAAGAATCTCTCCCGAAGGAGTAACAGTTGGACCCCGGGGCGCTGCATGTGCAATCGGAGATGAATGTAGGGAACGCACCTCCCGGGACAAAGAACCCTCAGAGGTGGACAGCTCAGTAGTACTAGACATCCGTTTACGTTTAGATGTTGCAACTTTATCAAGGCATGTGGAACATAGTTGAGCAGGCTGATCTACCAGAGCCTCCTCACAATAAACACAGGAATGAGACTTTATTAAGGAAGGAGAGCCTCCTAACGCGTCAGAGTCCTCCATAGCTTGCGTGCTTGGCTAGACTAACTTTAGTTATTAAAAAGGTACCTTTATACCACCAATGGCCGGGGCACTCACCACCTCCTAGGACCCGGACAACAGAAACCTCTACGTTTCCTGCACCACAGATCAACAGGAAGGATAGATAGCCACACCCAGTCACATGGGATGCCTGGCAGGACCGCCCCTGCACTAGAGAAAACACACCAAAATTGGTTGCGCAGGATTCCCGCAAGTCACCTGAAGTTCCACACACTGCCAGAGCCTCATCTCGCACATAACACAGCAATGACACAATAAACAATATTATGTATAAACCCCCCCTGTTCAATAATCCCCCTTCCAGGAATATTAACCCTTGATTCTGTAAAGATAAAAAGGTGCCACACTGTGACCCTGTCTTCTATGTTATCATCATTATCATCATCAATAAAAAATGAAACGATCTTACCAGAATATACGCCGTGGAACAGGAACACGGCCTTTCAAGTGTAACGAATAGTAGCATCGCCTCCGCCATGGACTTGAGAGAAGAAAGCAGGCAGCGAAGTGAAGTTCGACAACGCCGATTGCTTAAGGAGCTGTTAATCTGAGTCGGGATGGTTTAGCAGAAAGAAACTTCCTGCATCTCTAGACTCTAACTTTCGCCCAGGCCCTCACTGAGAGACTGACAGGACTACTTAAAACTCCAGTCCCACTGCGAAGAGTACTACCCTCCATAAGAGACTACTCCGAAAGGCAAAGAATGACTGGGGGATGAGGGAAGTGGGGGAGGTATTTAAGCCTTTGGCTGGGGTATCTTTGCCTCCTCCTGGTGGTCAGGTTCTTAATTCCCAACAGTAATGAATGAAGCCGTGGACTCTCCTCCCCTTTAGATGGAAATATATTTTATTTATTTTTTATAAAGAGATGATCACGTGCTATTTTCTTGTCAGCTTTTTACAGTTATGCTGCATCTCTTTCAAGTGGTTTAACATTTGAGTATTATGTCCCTTTCTCTTACAAAATAACTAAAATTGCACTGTAAATATGAAGTAAAATCTGCTTAAATTTCAGTTCAGTAGAATATTTAACAGTATAAGTTGTGCAATTCCCACTATTGCTAATTAGCGTATAGGTACTTCCTAAAGATGCTCAGTGGAAAAGTATTTATCAGCCAATGAGAATTAAAAGGGACATTAAACACTTTGAGATGGTAATGTGTATATATATATATATATATATATAAAAGCAACTCTGCAATATACTTTCATTAAGGGCTAGATTTATCAAAGATGAGGCGTACAGCGGCACGTATACGCGCCCCTGTACGCCTCAGCTCGCCTGTTGCGGGGCGAAATTACAAGCAGGTAATCAACATTGCACACGAGCGCAATTTTGCGCTCGCGTTCAATCCCGCCCCCTGCCCGCGCACAGCCAATCATGTGCGGGCAGGAGTTGTCAATCTCCTCAGTCGGACTCGACCGCGGAGATTGAATTTCGCCACCTTAGGGGTAGCGAAGAGCTTAGGGAAGCCGCGTCTGGTGACCGTTGCTTGATAAATTACGGCGAGCAAGTTCTTGTGAGAACTTGCAGCCGTAGGGGCTTGATAAATCGAGCCCTTATTGTGCCCCCTTTTCCTGTAATTCCATTCTGAAATTGTGAGCTTTTCAGTTCCTGATAGAAATGGAAGTGCAGAACACTTATATTCCACACAGCCATTGGCTGCACACTCTAGTGACCTATTTATAACTATCCCTAATTGGCCACAGCAGAGAAGATAACCTAAGTTACAACATGACAGCTCCCATTGTTTTATAGACACTAAAACTTTACACTTATTTGTCAATATGTAAACAACCAATGAAACTTTAAAAACACATCAACATGGTATTCTCAGACTAATATTTTCTTTGAATGCATCATTCTATCTAGCATTTAATGTCCCTTTAAAAGGAAGTGCACTATTGATAGAGGTGTATTGTGAGCGTGCATTAAGATCTTCCAGCCTTCTATGTTTATGATATTGCCAATGTGCCTCTTTAGAAGTCAGTATTGGCAAAGTCTGCAATTGAACGTGATTGAAGCAAATACAGTTGCGCCTAATGAGGCTTATTTATAGCATCACATTAACAGTATGATGAAAATCACATGATGACAGTATAGTTATTAGTGGTGTTTCAATAGTTCTGACAGTACATACCTGAAATGTTAACCTCCCCTTTCCAGGCCACATAAATGTAGAGGTTACCAAAAAGCATGCTGTAAAATTTATATAAAATGAGAGAAGAAAAGGAAATGTTTTAAATTTTGCAGTTTCCAATACCATATAATACTAAATGTAAAAAGGATATTAAAGGGACTTTCTAGTTAAAAAAAAAAAAACTACCTACCCTTAATTATTGCATATAGTTTATGAATTACTGACAACTACAAATTGTATTTAAGATACAAGTAAAGTTCCACTGCAAAGCCTCAAGCATTGGAGCTCCCTGGGAGAACACGTCCGGTGACCAGGAGCGGCAAATCAGCATTTGTGTTTTGCTTGAGGCCTTTGCAGGGGTTAAAAACAGAGGTCTATTGTCGGTACTACAAAAAAATGAAATGCTGTAATAAACTAGAGCACATCATTTTGTATTAGACCATCTCTTTAATGTCCGAGAAGAGTGATCTTCAAAAACAAGTGTCAGTTTATATTGTAGAAAAAAAAAGCATCTGCCCACTACATTTCCAGATTAAGAAACCTATGCATTCCAATGCCAACTCAACATGTTCCCCACAGATTTTACTTCAAATCACACAATAAACATACAAAACATAGCAGAATGTCTTTTCAGCATTTAGTAATAGAATACAACAACAACAATAATAATAATAAACAAATTCTGTCTGCCATTTTGTTTTAATGAGAGGGAGGGCAGACACTTACCTGAATTGTAGGAGTGCCCAGAAAATGCCACTGTTCCGCCCTATTGTCTCCTCTGTTGAGTTTACAGTTAGGCAGGTTCCTTGTGCCGTCCACAGCACTGAAAAAGAGGTTGGGGGATATCAAGAGCAAATAACTTACAGTTTACCTGAACATGTGCTGCATTTTGTTAAACAAGAGAATGTGCATCAAGCAACCATAATATAACATTTTTACAGGGGTATTTATACTGAGACAATAAGGCCTTGCTTCCATTGAGGTGGTAAAGTTTGGAAACTGGTGATAAAAAAAACTAAATCTCCTTTAAAGTCTGTGGAGATTTTTTATGCTACCACCAGTTTCCACAATTTATCACCTCAATGGAACCTAGGCCTAAGTTGGCAAACCAGTTTGTTAACAAGTGCAGTTGTGTACTAAGCAAGTATACCCCTAGGTTATAATGTGTGAGGAGATGTCATTCAGATGATTGGATCATGCCCTGACGGTTGCAATCGCTCCAAAAACTAAACATCACCTTTTAGCGCACACAGAAGTCAGTGGCTAATGAACACAAAATTACATTATTGGAAAAAGATTAAACACCATTTATTTATTTTTTTCAAAGTCAATATTTAGAGGAGAGAGACAGAGAGACCTACCGAGAGAGAGTAAATACATGGGAAACAAAACAATATAGAAAGAGAGGGATAAAAAGAAGAAATGGAAAAAAGATAAGAGAGGGAGTAAATGTGCTCTGTTATCAGATGAACAAACTAATGGAGCATTCCACAAGGGAACTCTTATTTATGCTGGCACTTGTTTTGTGCAAAACTAAGCAAATGTGAAAGCTGTGCCAAAGCGTTAGACCAAGTATTATCAAATGAGTATTCACAAATGGAAATGACAATAAATTACTATAAATAATAAATGAAGGTTATAAAAGAACTTAATACAAAACCATAGAACGTGATTTTGTAATCAGTACTAATAGTTATATACATATAACATGAGTTTACCAAACTCTTTCATTTACCAATGTAAATAAGTGCCAGGAGGACCACCTGTGACTTGTGGACGGAGCCTCGACAGGAGGGAGAGATTGTGCGTGCTGTGGAAGTTGGAGCAGCTGCAATGCCTGGGCAGAGAAGTGGTGGGAAGCCCCCTTTGGGGGTACATGGGGGCAGCCATTATGTTGGGGGCTAGTGGATTCTCTGGTATTGAATATAAGCCAGGCTATAGACTACTCCCCTGGATTAACCCTGTATGCTGACATCTGCTCTACTTATCTGGTGACAACCTTGGCCTCTTCCTGACAACTACATACTTCTCATCTGCTGTAAATTTGGTCCCAGACATCAAGCAAACAAAACCTCTTACTGCCTTATAGGGAGAACCTTCAGATTTGTTTAGATTTGATATATCCTGAATAGGAAGAAATTAACTTGCTTGTTTGTGATTACAAGAGGTTGGAATAGAACCCTGACCCTATTCTATTAGGAGATTGGGTGATGAGTTAATTTACGAAGTTCTCTATAGTAAATAGTAGAGCCGTGGTCTTATGGGGTCTCAGGTAATATTGGAGAGAAGAACTCCTCGAGAAGTCTGGATCAAGAAAACTGATCTTGTATCTTCATGAAGACTAGACAGTGGGACTAGACTCTTCTGACCTGCTTGGTCAAGAACCCAGATAACTTAGGCCAACATAAAGTATGTGGTGAACCTAATCACTGGGTTGAGGAGTTAGACTCTTGAGACTTAGACTGCCAAAGAAACTAAAAGAAAAAATCCTTAAAGTAAACAATTTGACATAATGCACTATGCGCAGAATTATGTTTCATAAAGATAGCACTGTTCATCTTAATATATCCCACTCCTGTGCTGGGTAAAGCTATTAGAAGGAATTTTATTAATTTAATATAGTAATGCTGATTATCTCCACAAAAAATAGTTTAGCTCTAGTTATTAATAAAAAGCACTACTGGATAACTCCAGTGGGGAAATCACAGATATATATGTGGTACGTAATAATGCATATAATAGATAACTTACTCCCAAGGGAAAACACTGATAATTAAACTAACCTGTTAAACAACTGTATTATGGATAGTAAAGTGCTACTAATACCGACTTTGAGGTAAACATATTCTTACAAGATGGCTGCCGTACCTCAGGGAGAAGGGAAAAAGATGTGCAAGGTTTAACCATTAAAGAGTTATAATACTGTTTCCTAGTGATGGAACTCAGTTTTTTAGCCCACTATGTGCTACCAGGGAGCATTAAAGGAATAGAAATTGAAATGTGCATTTCAGTTTAAAATAGAAGCATTTTTTTTTCAACATATTTCCATTACCAAAAATGCTTCTATAAAACGTTACTGTTTTTTAGCAGCATACGCACGTATCCTGTGAGGACCATTCACCAATATTCAAACACCATGCCTGCTATGTTTTGCTTCTGTGAAGACGTAATTTGTGTCATACAAACCACTGCTGACTCTCTGAGCAGGGAGGGTGTTTGTATACGGATTCATGAACCCTTGCAGCTTATGTGCGGTTACGCCGCTTAAAAAAAAAAAGTTATCACTTTTACTAGAAGCATTTTTGCTTATGTAGGAAATGTAACAGAACATATTAAAAAATGTAAATCTCATTTATTTCCGTTTTTTGTTCTCCAAAACGTTCTCTCACCAGCAGCAGCAATCCCAATGAAAACGGATAGGGTGTAAA
This sequence comes from Bombina bombina, assembly GCF_027579735.1. Lineage (NCBI taxonomy): Eukaryota > Metazoa > Chordata > Amphibia > Anura > Bombinatoridae > Bombina > Bombina bombina. Next base: position 1,559,931,965 of record NC_069499.1, on the reverse strand, counting down.
ACGACCAGGTATAGGGTTGGATGAACATAGCGATATAGGCACTGGAAGAAAACAGAAGAGCCGAAGGTTAGGTTGCATCTGAAGTCACTTGCATTAAATGAGCAATATGTACAGACTTGCTATACTATAGGCGTTTTATTCATCACATTATCTTTTTATGAGCTGTAAGCTGCTTTATACCATGGTTCTTGCTATACCGCAAACACTACAGTCTCAGTTTGCTCGGCAGTTCGGTGATGTCAGCAGGTAGTATGGGGAGTGGGCAGATTCTTTGAGAACAAAATTACAACTTTAATGTGAGAAAATGGCCTAGAAGATGAAATATAATCCAAAACTGAAGACTGTAAAAATCCATAAACAATTCACTAAATCCCAAACAAGTGGGTGCGAGCACACAGCTCAGTGTGTGGCAATACGTGTGCACAGCTAAGCCTCCTCTATAAAGGGTGATGGGGACAGAAATATCCTATAGAAGTAGAAGCGTTCAGTTTTAACACTACTGTACAATTATTTAAAAGAGGCAGTAAAGTCAAATTAAACTTTCATAATTTAGATATAGAGCAGCACTGCACTACTGGGAGCTAGCTAAACACAGCTGATAAGCCAGTGACTAGAGGTAAATATGTGCAGTCACCAATCACCAGCTATCTCCCAGCAGTGCATTGTTACTTCTGGGCCTACTCTTCAACAATGGATACAAAAAGAACAAAACAAATTTGAGAACAGAAGGAAAATGGGAATTGTGTTTAAAATTGCATTCTCTGTCATGAAAGTCTTATTTTGACTTCTTTCCCTTTACAGGAACATGAAATGCACTGTTTATACAGTGGGGCAAAAAAGTATTTAGTCAGCCACCAATTGTGCAAGTTCTCCCACTTAAGAAGATGAGAGAGGCCTGTAATTTTCATCATAGGTATACCTCAACTATGAGAGACAAAATGTGGAAACAAATCCAGACAATCACATTGTCTGATTTGGAAATAATTTATTTGCAAATTATGGTGGAAAATAAGTATTTGGTCAATATCAAAAGTTCATCTCAATACTTTTTTATATATCCTTTGTTGGCAATGACAGAAGTCAAACGTTTTCTGTAAGTCTTCACAAGGTTGCCACACACTGTTGCTGGTATGTTGACCCATTCCTGCATGCAGATCTCTTCTAGAGCAGTGATGTTTTGGGTCTGTCGTTGGGCAACACAGACTTTCAACTCCCTCCAAAGGTTTTCTATGGGGTTGAGATCTGGAGACTGGCTAGGCCACTCCAGGACCTTGAAATGCTTCTTACGAAGCCACTCCTTCGTTGCCCGGGCGGTGTGTTTGGAATCATTGTCATGCTGAAAGACCCAGCCAAGTTTCATCTTCAATGCCCTTGCTGATGGAAGGAGGTTTGTACTCAAAATCTCACGATACATGGCCCCATTCATTCTTTCATGTACACAGATCAGTCGTCCTGTTCCCTTTGCAGAGAAACAGCCCCAAAGCATGATGTTGCCATCCCCATGCTTCACAGTAGATATGGTGTTCTTTGGTTGCAACTCAGCAAGTTGTGTTTCTACCAAACAGTTCTACTTTGGTTTCATCTGACCATATGACATTCTCCCAATCCGCTTCTGGATCATCCAAATGCTCTCTAGCATGCTTCAGATGGGCCCAGACATGTACTGGCTTAAGCAGGGGGACACGTCTGGCACTGCAGGACCTGAGTCCCTGGTGGCGTAGTTTGTTACTGATGGTAGCCTTTGTTACGTTGGTCCCAGCTCTCTGCAGGTCATTCACTATGTCCCCCCTTGTGGTTCTGGGATGTTTGCTCACCGTTCTTGTGATCATTTTGACCCCATGGGGTGAGATCTTGTGTGGAGTCCCAGATCGAGGGAGATTATCAGTTGTCTTGTATGTCTTCAATTTTCTAATTATTGCTCCCACAGTTGATTTCTTCACACCAAGCTGCTTGCCTATTGCAGATTCAGTCTTCCCAGCCTTGTGCAGGTCTACAATTTGTTTCTGGTGTCCTTCGACAGCTCTTTGGTCTTCACCATAGTGGAGTTTGGAGTGTGACTGTTTGAGGTTGTGGACAGGTGTCTTTTATACTGATAACAAGTTCAAACAGGTGCCATAAATACAGGTAATGAGTGGAGGACAGAGGAGCCTCTTAAAGAAGAAGATACAGGTCTGTGAGAGCCAGAAATCTTGCTTGTTTGTAGGTGACCAAATACTTATTTTCCACCATAATATGCAAATAAATTCTTTCAAAATCAGACAATGTGATTGTCTGGATTTGTTTCCACATTTTGTCTCTCATAGTTGAGGTATACCTATGATGAAAATTACAGGCCTCTCTCATCTTCTTAAGTGGGAGAACTTGCACAATTGGTGGCTGACTAAATACTTTTTTGCCCCACTGTATATGAATCAGAAACTAATCAACAGAAATACAATAGAACTGTGTGCAGAATAAATGTTTTTGCATCACCAGAAGCACTTGTGAAATTCTAATACATCAGGGTCACATACTCATAACTCATAACTATAACTCTCTCCCATATGAAGTTGATTAGACATAGTAGCTCATTACTGATCTAGAGCTAGCTTTGCAGAGGTTAAACACATAGTACATAGTTATTATATGCAAGACATAGTGTAATAAACAAACATATTAGAGCATTTTCTATTTATATGTTGTTTTAGGTCTCCAAGCTCTCTTTAACCTTATGCCAACCCCCCAGTTCTCTCCGAGAACTAACCTCTCTTTGCCAGGAGTAGTGACATACTCACCTGTAGAATAAACCGCTAATGAACATGGAAAACTGGCAACCAATCAGAGCCACCACAGAGGGAGCGATGAGGTTGGATGCTGAAAATACCCCATAGATGATGGCTAAACTGTAAGAGAAAATAAATAGAAAGAATAAAGTAAACGCAGAACAATATAAGCACCATTTTAATTTAAAATCTAATTTGAGCTTTAGATTATAACTGTTTTTTCCCAGTTTTAATCAAAGAATGAATTGTTTGCTGGAAATAAAATGTTATCATGTACTTATTTAAAAAGGATATGAAACCCTTTTTTTCTTTTTCTTTCAGGATTCAGATAGAACATTCAATTTTAAATAACTGCATTTTACTATTATCAAATTTGCTTAATTCCCTTTATGTCCTTTGCTGAAGGAACAGAAATGCACTACTGGGCGCTAGCTGAACAAATCTAGTTAGCCAATCACAAGAGACAAAATGTGCAGACTCCAATCAGCAGCTAGCTCCCACTAGTGTAGGGTATCTGGGTGTTCTTTTTCAACAATGAAGAGAACAAAGCAAATTTGAAAATATAAGTGAATTTAAAAGTGTCTTACACTTGCATGATTCGGATGGAGCGTGTAATTTTGATTATGACTTTCCTATCCCTTTAAGCATATTCATATGTCATTTATTTTAAGAGCTCAGACCTTCTTTTCCTCTTACAGCTTTCCCCCTTATAAATGCCCCGGATGCTGTGGACCCCCTAGCCCTTACTCATGCCAGGCATAACTGAGTTCCCTTACACAAGGGGTGACCAGATCTAAGCGAGGTGGGACCTACTTTTATTTAGTGCTCCCAATCTATTTGTGCTAAGCATAATGAAATAGGGCACAGTTATGGTAAAGCTTATCAAAAGCAAACAAACAGTTCACAGTTCCGATGCAAGGAAAGGCAGGGAGAGATATCGGTAATTAAAATAATATATATTTATTTATACTTGCATTAAAAATGTTGACAAGGCACAGCAAACAAAAAGGACTTCGGCTGACGCGTTTCCTGCCTTAACGGCAGTTCATCAGAGCACAAAATTCAGTGTAACCAGCAGGTGTTTAATCAGGTATAGGTCTGAACCTCAACCAATCGTAGTAAGCAAATTCAGTGCAAAAAGTTAACCCTATAATTACTCCGGTTAAAATAAACACCCAAGTTAACTTTCTTACTTATGCGGTTAACACTGTAATAATATCACAAACAATATTACTTAAAACTAAAAACATATATACCTATAAAATACTATAACTACCTGGAAACAATGTAAAATATCACGAAAAAAATATCTCTTATATTTTATATTTTCGTTACACACTCTAAATAAGATACAGGTAGAGCACACGACAGCAAATGCAACACTGTAGCTATTAAAATATACAAAGTCAAATGCAACTTAGTGTAAATAAGCAAGTGCATCAGCTGTCTAATGTGCTCCAAACCTGTAAACATCGAGTGAAAACACAAGATTATATACTCAAAAGAATTGTTCAATGTGGGACATTTGTTGAAGAGCAGTATAAGATAGTTTATCACAATAATAAAGAATACACATATTCTCATATGAACCTTACTTAATTCAGCAGTTAGTAATCTCATCCCAAAAGCATCACAATAACTTATAATATCGAATTTAATTAAATTAAGTAAGGATTGACCTGGCAGTAAAACAGATTATATTGCAATGAGTCACATAAAGGCACGAGCCAACCTACTAGATGTTTACCTATCAATATACAATTTGATATCACTAATTTTATTAATACCCATGGGGCTTCCAGTTTTGAGGGTATAGATCCAAAAAACTTCTCGCTTGGCGAGAGCTTTGTATCTATCCCCACCTCTCATGCCTAACTTAACCTGTTCAATACCTTGAAACTTGAACACACTGAACTTATCATTATGTGAAAAGAAGTGTTTCGCAACAGGAGTTTTTGGCTCCTCAGCCTCTAGGGACAAAAGATGCTCACGTATTCTATCTTTGAGACCCCTAGAGGTGAGACCAACATATTGAAAAATGCATTGTGTGCACGTAATGAGGTATATTACAAAATTTGAGCTGCAGTTTATTCTCTCGCGTATTTTGTATGTTAAACTTGTAGTGCTAGAGGAAAAAGTGTCCCCAACTAGTGCATAATCACAACTTTTACATGGTTTAACTCCACATTTATAGAAACCTACCCTACCAGGTAGCCAGCTTTCCACTCTACTATTGCTGTTACTCTTTGAACTGAAATTTTTAGCAACCATATCACCTATTGTTTCTGATCTACTAGAAATAAAATTACAATTTTTGCTGACTAATTTCAGATCCTCATCTCTCTCCAGTAGGGGTAACCTTCTCCTGATGATGTTGCAGATATCATTATATTGTCTGCTGTATTTAGTTATAAAATTAATGCCACGCTGATTACACATTTTGTTATTCCTATTCTTGTTTTTATTATTATCAGCAAGCAGGCTCTTCCTATCCATATCTGCAATCTTGAAGGACATATCACTAAGATTTTTATGATCATAACCCCTATCGACCAAACGCAACGTAAGGTCATTAGCATGTCTCCAATAATCCTCCAGGCTAGTACAATTACGTCGTAACCTCATGTACTGACCTTTAGGTATACCTCTTTTCAAGTGATTAGGGTGTAAAGAATCAGCTCGCAGGATGGTATTCCCTGATACTTTTTTTCTAAAAACCTCAGTAGTTAAAGCATCTAGATAAGGTATATTGTCTGAAGAAGCACTGTAGGAAAATCCAAGGTTGCTAGAATTGTCATTCAGATATTTAACAAAATTAGATAACTCATCATCAGTGCCTCCCCACACAATCAGAATGTCATCTATATATCTAGTATATAGTTTAATATGGTTTCTATAGACATTCCCTTCACCAAAGATTTTCCAAATCTCAAAATCTGCAAGAAATAGGTTCGCATACGAGGGGGCAAATTTTGCCCCCATCGCTGTTCCCCTTAACTGTAAGAAAAAATCCCCATTGAAAACAAAACAAGAGAAGGAAGCAAATTAAATAATAGAAGTAAATTGGAAAGTCTTTAAAATTGTATGTTCTGTCTAAATCATGAATGTCTAATTATGACTTTACTGTCCTTTTAAATAGCAGACATAATACCTGTGCAATAAGGAGGCACAATGACTGGTCTGTGGTGTTTAGTTTTTTTGTAGCAATGAAATAAATATTTTTTAAAAAAGTGTGTGTGTGTATATATTTATATATATATATACACACACACACACACACACACGTATGTATGTATGTATGTATCTATGCGTGTGTGTGTGTGTGTGTGTGTGTGTGTATAACACAACAATTAAAATTATGGGGAGGCGAAAAGTGAGTTTAAAATCCTCCACTAAATACAAAATATAGAGAAAATAACTCATTGTGTAAACCATTTACAAATCTAAACAAGTCAGAAGACTTGCTTTAAACCCAGAAACTCTCTGACTACACTGTTTCCAATGCAGCAAAGGAATCTAGGTAAGATATGCAAATGAGGTTCAGAATGACTCTCCTTTTTACTTTTAGCCTGTTTTTTAAGACATAATTTTAATTGTCGTTGAATTTCCCCCATAAATGAACTTTACCAAGCAGTGATTCAACCTACTCCCAGCTGATGAGTGGCAAAAACCATGAAACAGCTGTCCTGGGATTGGTCTAAATCACTGTACTAACCCTAGATAAGCATAAAAGCTGTGTAATGCAGCAGTGCTATGGCGTAAAGGGAAGTCTGTCTTAAAAAGCAGGCTAAAAGTAAAAAGGAGAGTCATTGTGAACCTCATTTGCATATCTTACCCAGATTCCTTTGCTGCATTGGAAACAGTGTAGTCAGAGAGTTTCTGGGATTAAAGCAAGTCTTCTGACTTGTTTAGATTTGTAAATGGTTTACACAATGAGTTATTCTCTCTCTCTCTCTATATATATATATATATATATATATATATATATATATATATATATATATATATATATATATATATATAATAGTTATGTATATATATACACACACAGACACTTTTAAATATTTCTTTTATTGTTAACAAAAAAAACAATAACACCAGTGTCTGTTAAAAGGGAGAGTAAAGTCAAAATGAAAAGCTTTTGTTGTTGCGTTGCTATAGAGTTACATTTCAGCCAAGTCTAAACATTTTTAAGACAATTTAACATCCTTTTTACAGCGATGGTTTTCCAACAGCGAAACTCCCCTCACCATTTGCCTTATTTAGAGGAACCATTCTGGGTTTTAGTCTGCGACAACAAGGCTAACCACAGTCATACATTTAGTATAAAGTGCATTGTTTTACAGTTGTTATCAGCTAAAGCCAAATATGTAGCAGAGTTAACCTTGAGAAATCAACAGGGTGCATTGTAAGTTCTGATAATTAGAAAATTCACAATTCTCACTTGAAAAGGGGTAAAATAAATAACGAAAGTATATTGCAAAGTTGTTTCATTACACATAAACACTGAGTTTCATATCTCCTTACATGATTCAGACAGAGCATACCATTTTAATAGCTTTCAAATTGGCTTTCTATTATCAAATTTGCTTCATTCTCTTGGTATCCTTTCATGAAAAAGCCGCAATGCACTACTGGGAGCTAGCTGAGCACATCAGGTGAGCCAGTCGCAAAAGGCTTATATGTGTAGTCACCAATCAGCAGCTAGCTCCCAGCAAAAAAATGCTGCTCCTAAACCTACCTAAGTATGCTTTTAAACAAAGGATACTACGAGTACAATGACAATTAGATAACAGAAGTAAACAAAAAAGTTTTTTAAAATGACATGCTCTATCTGAATCTTGAAAGAAAAAAAAAAGGGTTTTATGTCCTATTAAAGATCTTAATATAACAAAAGGAACTTATGTTTACAATTTTTACTTCTCATTGGATAGTTAAAGGGCAAAGGTCACAGTGGGTCTGGTATACCTGATCCAATTAAGGGGCAGAAGCCACAGCTGAGCCTACACACCGGGCAGCAAGTGGAAGAGGTGACCGGACAGTAATAAATTAGAATACAAAGACATTTCAGAATACCTTGTATATCCAGTGCCATGAAAATCTGTGTTGTTTAAACTTGAGATCACAGTTTGCTGAAGAAAGAGAAGAGAATTTCATTATTTCTTCTGTGTTTACATAGAACTTAATATAAACATATATTCAATCAATCATACTAAATGAGAGAGCCATACTAAATAAGAGCGCCATACTAAATGAGAGAGAGACATACTAAATGAGAGCGCCATACTAAATGAGAGAGACATACTAAATGAGAGAGACATATACTAAATGAGAGAGACACATACTAAATGAGAGAGCCATACTAAATGAGAGAGCCATACTAAATAAGAGCGCCATACTAAATGAGAGAGACATATACTAAATGAGAGAGCCATACTAAATGAGAGAGCCATACTAAATGAGAGAGACATACTAAATGAGAGCGCCATACTAAATGAGAGAGACATACTAAATGAGAGAGCCATACTAAATGAGAGAGAGACATACTAAATGAGAGCGCCATACTAAATGAGAGAGCCATACTAAATGAGAGAGCCATACTAAATGAGAGAGAGACATACTAAATGAGAGAGAGACATACTAAATGAGAGAGACACATACTAAATGAGAGCCATACTAAATGAGAGAGAGAGGCATACTAAATGAGAGAGAGACATACTAAATGAGAGAGAGACATACTAAATGAGAGAGACACATACTAAATGAGAGAGACACATACTAAATGAGAGCCATACTAAATGAGAGAGAGAGCCATACTAAATGAGAGAGCCATACTAAATGAGAGAGAGCCATACTAAATGAGAGAGAGCCATACTAAATGAGAGAGAGCCATACTAAATGAGAGAGAGCCATACTAAATGAGAGAGAGCCATACTAAATGAGAGAGAGAGCCATACTAAATGAGAGAGAGAGCCATACTAAATGAGAGAGAGAGCCATACTAAATGAGAGAGAGACACATACTAAATGAGAGAGAGAGACACATACTAAATGAGAGAGAGACACATACTAAATGAGAGAGAGACACATACTAAATGAGAGAGAGACACATACTAAATGAGAGAGAGACATACTAAATGAGAGAGAGCCATACTAAATGAGAGAGAGAGCCATACTAAATGAGAGAGAGCCATACTAAATGAGAGAGAGCCATACTAAATGAGAGAGAGCCATACTAAATGAGCGAGACACATACTAAATGAGAGAGACACATACTAAATGAGAGAGAGAGGCATACTAAATGAGAGAGAGACATACTAAATGAGAGAGACACATACTAAATGAGAGAGAGACATACTAAATGAGAGAGACACATACTAAATGAGAGAGAGACATATACTAAATGAGAGAGAGCCATACTAAATGAGAGAGAGCCATACTAAATGAGAGAGAGCCATACTAAATGAGAGAGACACATACTAAATGAGAGAGACACATACTAAATGAGAGAGAGACATACTAAATGAGAGAGAGACATACTAAATGAGAGAGCCATACTAAATGAGAGAGCCATACTAAATGAGAGAGCCATACTAAATGAGAGAGCCATACTAAATGTGAGAGCCATACTAAATGTGAGAGCCATACTAAATGTGAGAGCCATACTAAATGAGAGAGAGCCATACTAAATGAGAGAGAGCCATACTAAATGAGAGAGCCATACTAAATGAGAGAGCCATACTAAATGAGAGAGCCATACTAAATGAGAGAGAGACATACTAAATGAGAGAGAGACATACTAAATGAGAGAGAGAGACATACTAAATGTGAGAGCCATACTAAATGAGAGAGCCATACTAAATGAGAGAGCCATACTAAATGAGAGAGCCATACTAAATGAGAGAGAGGCATACTAAATGAGAGAGAGCCATACTAAATGAGAGAGCCATACTAAATGAGAGAGCCATACTAAATGAGAGAGCCATACTAAATGAGAGAGCCATACTAAATGAGAGAGAGACATACTAAATGAGAGAGACATACTAAATGAGAGAGAGACATACTAAATGAGAGAGAGACATACTAAATGTGAGAGCCATACTAAATGAGAGAGCCATACTAAATGAGAGACACATACTAAATGAGAGAGAGACATACTAAATGAGAGAGAGACATACTAAATGAGAGAGACATACGCTTGAATAGAATATTTATGTAAAAAAAATAAAAAATAAAGAAAGGCTTGATGAATGCTGGGAACCAAGCACCATTATAGCTCTGTCTTGTAACTCACATGTTATATATATATAGTAAGGTGCAGTGACGTGCAGTGACATCAGAGGCTGGTGAGGCAATGGCTAGGATATGCCTTCATTCTTTAGATATCCTTTGTTGAAGAAATAGCAATGCATGTGGGTGAGCCAATCACATGAGATATCTATGTGCAGCCACCAATCAGCAGCTACTGAGCATATTTAGATATGATTTTCAACTAAGTCTATCAAAAGAATGAAGAAAATTAGATATTAGATGTAAATTGGAAAGTTATTTAAATTTGCATATGGGTTTCATATGGGTTTCATGTCCCTTTAAATGGTGTCTTGGAAAACTGGTCAACTTAGTAAACATCTGATTTTAGTCTAAAAGGATTGTAACAGAAACTCTTGCCAGATAACAAAATGCTTGCTCTGATTATGAGATCTAGAAATCCATGCCCATTAAAATATGTTTAATTATTTTTTTACTTTAATGCTGCAAATTATGCTTATAGATTCTTTCATTATTCAGTAAATAAATATAGAAAATGTCTTGATCCAGTGGCGGCTGGTGAAATTTAAAGATGGTGGGGCGCTTGACCCCACCCCTTTAAATAAAGCCACACCATCAGATGGCACTACCAATTCATTAATTAAATAAATAAAAGGTAGACAGAAACACAGAAAAGCACTCGGGGGGAAAGGGAGAGAGAGACGGGGGGAGAGAGACACAGAGGGTTAGAGAGAAAGAGAGAGAGAGACACAATCACACACAGAGGGTTAGAGAGAGAGAGAGAGACACAATCACATACAGAGGGTTAGAGAGAGAGAGACACAATCACACACAGAAGGTTAGAGAGAGAGAGAGAGAGAAAGAGAGACACAATCACACACAGAGGGTTAGAGAGAGAGAGAGACACAATCACACACAGAGGGTTAGAGAGAGAGAGAGAGAGAGAGAGAGAGAGAGAGAGAGAGACAATCACACACAGAGGGTTAGAGAGAGAGAGACACAATCACACACAGAAGGTTAGAGAGAGAGAGAGAGAGACACAATCACACATAGAGGGTTAGAGAGAGAGAGAAAGAGAGAGAGAGAGACACAATCACACAGAGGGTTAGAGAGAGAAAGAGAGACACAATCACACACAGAAGGTTAGAGAGAGAGAGACACAATCACATACAGAGGGTTAGAGAGAGAGAGAGACACAATCACACACAGAAGATTAGAGAGAGAGAGAGAGAGAGAGAGAGACACAATCACACACAGAGGGTTAGAGAGAGAGAGACACAATCACACACAGAAGGTTAGAGAGAGAGAGACACAATAACACATAGAGGGTTAGAGAGAGAGAGAGAAAGAGAGAGAGAGAGACACACAATCACACACAGAGGGTTAGAGAGAGAGAGAGACACAATCACACACAGAAGGTTAGAGAGAGAGAGAGACACAATCACACATAGAGGGTTAGAGAGAGAGAGAAAGAGAGAGAGAGATACACAATCACACAGAGGGTTAGAGAGAGAGAGACACAATCACACACAGAAGGTTAGAGAGAGAGAGACACAATCACATACAGAGGGTTAGAGAGAGAGAGAGACACAATCACACACAGAAGATTAGAGAGAGAGAGAGAGAGAAAGAGAGACACAATCACACACAGAGGGTTAGAGAGAGAGATACACAATCACACACAGAAGGTTAGAGAGAGAGAGACACAATCACACATAGAGGGTTAGAGAGAGAGAGAGAGAAAGAGAGAGAGAGAGAGAGACACAATCACACACAGAGGGTTAGAGAGAGAGAGACACAATCACACACAGAAGGTTAGAGAGAGAGAGACACAATCACATACAGAGGGTTAGAGAGAGAGAGACATAATCACACACAGAAGGTTAGAGAGAGAGAGAGAGAGAGAGAGAGAGAAAGAGAGACACAATCACACACAGAGGGTTAGAGAGAGAGAGAGAGAGAGAGAGAGAGAGACAGACAATCACACACAGAGGGTTAGAGAGAGAGAGACACAATCACACACAGAAGGTTAGAGAGAGAGAGAGACACAATCACACACAGAAGGTTAGAGAGAGAGAGAGACACAATCACACATAGAGGGTTAGAGAGAGAGAGAAAGAGAGAGAGAGACACAATCACACACAGAGGGTTAGAGAGAAAGAGAGAGAGAGAGACACAATCACACACAGAGGGTTAGAGAGAGAGAGACACAATCACACACAGAGGGTTAGAGATAAAGAGAGAGAGAGACACAATCACACATAGAGGGTTAGAGAGAGAGAGAAAGAGAGAGAGAGACACAATCACACACAGAGGGTTAGAGATAAAGAGAGAGAGAGACACAATCACACACAGAGGGTTAGAGAGAGAGAGACACAATCACACACAGAAGGTTAGAGAGAGAGAGAGAGAGAAAGAGAGACACAATCACACACAGAGGGTTAGAGAGAGAGAGACACAATCACACACAGAGGGTTAGAGAGAGAGAAAGAGAGACACAATCACACACAAAGGGTTATAGAGAGAGAGACACAATCACACACAGAAGGTTAGAGAGAGAGAGAGAGAGAGAGAGAGAGAGACAATCACACACAGAGGGTTAGAGAGAGAGAAAGAGAGAGAGACACAATCACACACAGAGGGTTAGAGAGAGAGAAATAAAGAGAGAGTGAGAGACACAATCACACACAGAGCGTTAGAGAGAAAGAGAGACACAATCACATACAGAGGGTTAGAGAGAAAGAGAGACACAATCACATACAGAGGGTTAGAGAAAGAGAGACACAATCACACACAGAGGGTTAGAGAGAGAGAAAGAGAGACACAATCACACACAGAGGGTTAGAGACAGAGAGAAATAGAGAGAGACACAATAATACACAGAGGGTTAGAGAGAGAGAGAAAGAGAGAGAGACACAATCTCACACAGAGGGTTAGAGAGAGAGACACACAATCATACACAGAGGGTTAGAGAGAGAGAGACACAATCATACACAGAAGGTTAGAGAGAGAGAGACACAATTATACACAGAGGGTTAGAGAGAGATAGACACAATCATACACAGAAGGTTAGAGAGAGAGAGAGAAAGAGACACAATCACATACAGAGGGTTAGAGAGAGAGAGACACAATCACACACAGAGGGTTAGAGAGAGAGAGACACAATCACACACAGAGGGTTAGAGAGACACATAAGGGATGAGAGTCAGAGGGGGAGGAAGAGAGACAGAGAGAGAAAGAGACCATGGGGGAGAATAACACATAAGGAGAGAGATGGATAGATAGAGAGACACACACACACACGGGGGGGGGGGGGGAGAGGGACCACTGCATTTTAAAGTAATAAATCAGCAGAGTTACAGAGAGTTCAGAAAATGAGTCTATAATTTAGTGTGAAGTACAGAGGCAAGCTGCTAAGTTAGTGGGTGTAAAGTTTGAGTAAACAAAATACAAAAATGACCCTGCTGTAAAAGATTAAAAAAAAACACTAAACCACATTCATTAAATTATCATTTTCACTAACAGAATCCCTTTCAGTAAAATCTTACTTTAATAAGATGTGGCTGAAACACTGCAGTGCTCTCTCTGCCTCTCTTCCTGCTCTGTATAAGGATTCAGCAAGTGACAGTGGCACATTCCACTACACTTAGAGGGGAAGAACAGAACTCTCTTTTTTACTTTAGCAAAGCTAGCAGGTTCACAGGACAGCAACAAAATATATGAAAGTTGTTTTTTTCCATTTTTGTTTTGTTTTATATGATTTAACATCCAGCCCCAACCCTATGTTCCACTTACTAATGCCTCTTGCTGGATTGGTTCAGCCCAAATAGGACTGCCTCAAATAAGCAGTTAATGGGCCATGCAATGATCTTAACCACTTGCATCCAGTAGGTGGCGCAGCATGTTGTGTAATGGTGGGCAGACCTGCTTGTGCCTCTCCATTGCACAACATATAGCTGTGAGAGAAAAAAATGCTGGGGAAAAAAAAATTAAATTTTTTTTTTAAAGCCAATAAAAATATATTTTTGCCCATATGAGAGGTGAAGCACTGCCTCACCTGCCTCTAGTGACTGCACATCACTGGTAAGGTGCAACAGTTTGAGTCCACAATCTGTTTTTATGTCAGCGTTTCTTAAAAAACTACATTTGTTTAACATATTTCTTATGACAACCACATAAACTGTATCTAGATTCTACAATTCCCATTATTCCAGCACTCCCTTAGAGCATTGCAGAGAGTGTCTAAAGATTCCCTTTTCAAATGCTGTTCAGTAGAGTGGAAGTTCTATAACAGTGGAGGAAAAGCTACACAAATCAGTACTCATTGCTATTCTATAGACCTCCCATACATTTGACACAGCTTTGATGTGTGCTTAAGATAGTCGTGTCAAGTGTATTTGACGATTTGCAAATCACCAACTTCAGAACAGGAAAAGCATTGCCCCACCTGAATATTTCCTGCACCATATTTAAATTGTAGGTTTTAAACACTGTGGTGTTAGCCTCTAAATCTTCCATTAGTTTACCAGATAGTGAAATGGGATTTACCACTCCAGAGAACACAATTCTACTGTTCCAGTGGTGACGTACTCTACACCACCCCAGCCGACGTACTCTACACCACCCCAGCCGACGTACTCTACACCACCCCAGCCGACGTACTCTACACCACCCCAGCCGACGTACTCTACACCACCCCAGCCGACGTACTCTACACCACCCCAGCCGACGTACTCTACACCACCCCAGCCGACGTACTTTACACCACCCCAGCCGACGTACTTTACACCACCCCAGCCGACGTACTTTACACCACCCCAGCCGACATACTTTACACCACCCCAGCCGACATACTTTACACCACCCCAGCCGACATACTTTACACCACCCCAGCCGACACATAGCATTGCGCATGTTGATGTAAGGCTTGTGTACAGCTGCCATGTAAACCCACTTCATGAAGCTCTCGATGCACAGATCTTGTGCTGATGTTGCTTCCAGAGGCAGCTTCAAACTCTGTAGTCAGTGGTTCAATAGGTAATTTTCACGTGTACTCAGCACTAGGCAGCTCCACTCTGTGAATTTGCATGGTCAACAACTTTGTGTCTGGTCTGTTATAGCTCCTAGCCATTTCCACTTCACAATAATCGCACTTACGGTTGACCAGGGCAGCCCTAGTAGGGCAGAATTTTTTTAAAAATGACGTGTGTTAAGGTAGTATCCTATGACAGTGCCACTGAGATTTTAATGGCTATGTGCTGGACTTTATGTACCGGTTAGAAAGGAGTGTGGTTGAAACACCTAAACTCAATTAGTAGGAGTGCCCATATACTTTGGGCCATATAGCGTATATTCACAATAAGCAGCGCAAAATGCCTGGTCTTGCATTGACTTAAAATGTCTTCTGTATGCGTTCTACTGCTCCTTTAGAAATATTCAACTTAGCTGTAATTTGGTACTCGGAAAGTTTTTTAGCACCCAGGAGATCAATGTGTCCTGTAATTGCTTCACTACGCTTGTTTGCCATGATTAAAAAAGGTATTTCTATTAGTATGGTAGCTGAATGAATATCCAGTGTTAATCATTAGAAGACAAATACAACGCACGTGTGCTAGGATGTTACACTCTGAAAACTACAGTGGCACAAGTGAAACTGTATATGCAAATGGTGTGCAAAGAGGAGATTCATCTCAATAGCAATGTCAGATAAACATTTAACAAGGAGATACAAAAAAAAAAGATTTGTATCAGAGATAAAACATAATTTGTGTAAGAACTTACCTGATAAATTCATTTCTTTCATATTAGCAAGAGTCCATGAGCTAGTGACGTATGGGATATACATTCCTACCAGGAGGGGCAAAGTTTCCCAAACCTCAAAATGCCTATAAATACACCCCTCACCACACCCACAAATCAGTTTAACGCATAGCCAAGAAGTGGGGTGATAAGAAAAAAGTGCGAAAGCATAAAAAATAAGGAATTGGAATAATTGTGCTTTATACAAAAAAATCATAACCACCTCAAAAAGGGTGGGCCTCATGGACTCTTGCTAATATGAAAGAAATGAATTTATCAGGTAAGTTCTTACATAAATTATGTTTTCTTTCATGTAATTAGCAAGAGTCCATGAGCTAGTGACGTATGGGATAATGAATACCCAAGATGTGGATCTTCCACGCAAGAGTCACTAGAGAGGGAGGGATAAAATAAACACAGCCAATTCCGCTGAAAAATAATCCACACCCCAAAACAAAGTTTAAATCTTATAATGAAAAAAACTGAAAATATAAGCAGAAGAATCAAACTGAAACAGCTGCCTGAAGTACTTTTCTACCAAAGACTGCTTCAGAAGAAGAAAACACATCAAAATGGTAGAATTTAGTAAAAGTATGCAAAGAAGACCAAGTTGCTGCTTTGCAAATCTGATCAACCGAAGCTTCATTCCTAAATGCCCAGGAAGTAGAGACTGACCTAGTCGAATGAGCTGTAATCCTTTGAGGCGGAGTTCTACCCGACTCAACATAAGCATGATGAATCAAAGACTTTAACCAAGATGCCAAAGAAATGGCAGAAGCATTCTGACCTTTCCTAGAACCAGAAAAGATAACAAATAGACTAGAAGTCTTTCGGAAATCTTTAGTAGCTTCAACATAATATTTCAAAGCTCTAACTACATCCAAAGAATGCAACAATCTTTCCTTAGAGTTCTTAGGATTAGGACACAATGAAGGAACCACAATTTCTCTACTAATGTTGTTAGAATTCACAACCTTAGGTAAAAATTTAAATGAAGTTCGCAACACCGCCTTATCCTGATGAAAAATCAGAAAAGGAGACTCACAAGAAAGAGCAGATAATTCAGAAACTCTTCTAGCAGAAGAGATGGCCAAAAGAAACAAAACTTTCCAAGAAAGTAATTTAATATCCAGCGAATGCATAGGTTCAAACGGAGGAGCTTGAAGAGCCCCCAGAACCAAATTCAAACTCCAAGGAGGAGAAATTGACTTAATGACAGGTTTTATACGAACCAAAGCCTGTACAAAACAATGAATATCAGGAAGATTAGCAATCTTTCTGTGAAAAAGAACAGAAAGAGCAGAGATTTGTCCTTTCAAGGAACTTGCTGACAAACCTTTATCCAAACCATCCTGAAGAAACTGTAAAATTCTAGGAATTCTAAAAGAATGCCAAGAAAAATGATGAGAAGAACACCAAGAAATGTAAGCCTTCCAGACTCGATAATATATTTTCCTAGATACAGATTTACGAGCCTGTAACATAGTATTAATTACGGAGTCAGAGAAACCTCTATGACTGAGAATCAAGCGTTCAATCTCCATACCTTCAAATTTAAGGATTTGAGATCCTGATGGAAAAAAAGGACCTTGCGATAGAAGGTCTGGTCTTAACGGAAGAGTCCACGGTTGGCAAGTAGCCATCCGGACAAGATCCGCATACCAAAACCTGTGAGGCCATGCTGGAGCCACCAGTAGAACAAACGAACGCTCCTTTAGAATCTTGGAAATCACTCTTGGAAGAAGAACTAGAGGCGGAAAGATATAGGCAGGATAATACTTCCAAGGAAGTGACAATGCATCCACTGCTTCCGCCTGAGGATCCCTGGATCTGGACAGATACCTGGGAAGCTTCTTGTTTAGATGGGAAGCCATCAGATCTATTTCTGGAAGTCCCCACATTTGAACAATCTGACAAAATACCTTTGGGTGAAGAGACCATTCGCCCGGATGTAATGTTTGGCGACTGAGATAATCTGCTTCCCTATTGTCTATACCTGGGATATGAACCGCAGAAATTAGACAGGAGCTGGATTCCGCCCATACAAGTATTCGAGATACTTCTTTCATAGCCAGAGGACTGTGAGTCCCTCCTTGATGACTGATATATGCCACGGTTGTGACATTGTCTGTCTGAAAACAAATGAACGACTCTCTCTTCAGAAGAGGCCACGACTGAAGAGCTCTGAAAATCGCACGGAGTTCCAAAATGTTGATTGGTAATCTCGCCTTCTGAGATTCCCAAACCCCTTGTGCTGTCAGAGACCCCCATACAGCTCCCCAACCTGTAAGACTTGCATCTGTTGAAATCACAGTCCAAGTCGGAAGAACAAAAGAAGCCCCCTGAACTAAACGAAGGTGGTCTGTCCACCACGTCAGAGAGTGTCGTACAATCGGTTTTAAAGATATTAATTGTGATATCTTTGTATAATCCCTGCACCACTGGTTCAGCATACAGAGCTGAAGAGGTCGCATGTGAAAACGAGCAAAGGGGATCGCGTCCGATGCAGCAGTCATAAGACCTAGAATATCCATGCATAAGGCTACCAATGGGAATGATTGAGACTGAAGGTTTCGACAAGCTGAAACCAATTTCAGACGTCTCTTGTCCGTCAGCGATAGAGTCATGGACACTGAATCTATCTGGAAACCTAAAAAGGTTACCCTTGTCTGAGGAATCAACGAACTCTTTGGTAAATTGATCCTCCAACCATGTTCTCGAAGAAACGATACAAGTTGATTCGTATGAGATTCTGCTAAATGTGAAGACTGAGCAAGTACCAAGATATCGTCCAAATAAGGAAATACCACAATACCCTGTTCTCTGATTACAGATAGAAGGGCACCGAGAACCTTTGAAAAAATCCTTGGAGCTGTTGCTAGGCCAAACGGCAGAGCCACAAACTGGTAATGCTTGTCTAGAAAAGAGAATCTCAGAAACTGATAGTGATCTGGATGAATCGGAATATGCACATATGCATCCTGTAAATCTATTGTGGACATATAATGCCCTTGCTGAACAAAAGGCAGAATAGTCCTTATAGTTACCATTTTGAATGTTGGAATCCTTAAATAACGATTCAATATTTTTAAATCCAGAACTGGTCTGAAGGAATTCTCCTTCTTTGGTACAATGAAGAGATTTGAGTAAAACCCCAGCCCCTGTTCCAAACCTGGAACTGGCACAATTACTCCAGCCAACTCTAGATCTGAAACACATTTCAGAAATGCTTGAGCCTTCACTGGATTTATTGGGACACGGGAAAGAAAAAATCTTTTTGCAGGAGGCCTTATCTTGAAGCCTATTCTGTACCCTTGTGAAACAATATTTTGAATCCAAAGATTGTGAATTGAATTGATCCAAATTTCTTTGAAAAATCGTAATCTGCCCCCTACCAGCTGAGCTGGAATGAGGGCTGCACCTTCATGTGGACTTGGGAGCTGGCTTTGGCTTTCTAAAAGGCTTGGATTTATTCCAGACTGGAGATGGTTTCCAAACTGATACCGCTCCTGTAGGGGAAGGATCAGGTTTTTGTTCCTTATTGTGACGAAAGGAACGAAAACGATTAGCAAACCTAAATTTACCCTTAGATCTTTTATCCTGTGGTAAAAAAGTTCCTTTTCCCCCAGTAACAGTTGAAATAATAGAATCCAACTGTGAACCAAACAATTTATTACCTTGGAAAGAAAGGGAAAGCAAAGTTGACTTAGAAGACATATCAGCATTCCAAGTTTTAAGCCATAAAGCTCTTCTAGCTAAAATAGCTAAAGACATATACCTGACATCAACCCTAATGATATCAAAGATGGCATCACAAATAAAGTTATTAGCATGTTGAAGAAGATTAACAATGCTATGAGTATTATGATCTGTTACTTGTTGTGCTAAAGCTTCCAACCAGAAAGTTGAAGCTGCAGCAACATCCGCCAAAGATATAGCAGGTCTAAGAAGATTACCTGAACATAAGTAAGCTTTTCTTAGAAAGGATTCAATTTTCCTATCTAAAGGATCCTTAAAGGAAGTACTATCTGCCGTAGGAATAGTAGTACGTTTAGCAAGAGTAGAGATAGCCCCATCAACCTTAGGGATTTTGTCCCAAAGCTCTAATCTGTCAGATGGCACAGGATATAATTGCTTAAACCGTTTTGAAGGAGTAAATGAATTACCCAAATTATTCCATTCCCTGGAAATTACTTCAGAAATAGCATCAGGGACGGGAAAAACCTCTGGAATAACTACAGGAGGTTTAAAAACCGTATTCAAATGTTTAGATTTAGTATCAAGAGGACCAGATTCCTCTATTTCTAATGCAATTAAGACTTCTTTAAGTAAAGAGCGAATAAATTCCATTTTAAATAAATATGAAGATTTATCAGTATCAACCTCTGAAACAGAATCCTCTGAACCAGAAAAATCATTATCAGAAACAGAATCAGAATGATGATGTTCTTTTAAAAATTCATCTGAAAAATGAGAAGTTTTAAAAGACCTTTTACGTTTACTGGAAGGAGGAATAACAGACATAGCCTTCTTAATAGATTTCGAAACAAAATCTCTTATGTTAACAGGAACACCCTGAATATTAGATGTTGATGGAACAGCAACAGGTAATGGAATATTACTAAAGGAAATATTATCTGCATTAACAAGTTTGTCATGACATTCATTACAAACAACAGCCGGAGGAACAGTTACCACAAGTTTACAACAAATACACTTAACTTTGGTAGATCCAGCATCAGGCAGCAATTTTCCAGAAGTATCTTCTGATTCAGGGTCAATCTGAGACATCTTGCAATATGTAATAGAAAAAACAACATATAAAGCAAAATTGATCAAATTCCTTAAATGACAGTTTCAGGAATGGGAAAAAATGCCAATGAACAAGCTTCTAGCAACCAGAAGCAAATAAACAATGAGACTTAAATAATGTGGAGACAATAATGACGCCCATATTTTTTAGCGCCAAAAAAGACGCCCACAATATTTGGCGCCTAAATGCTTTAAGCGCCAAAAATGATGCCACATCCGGTGACGCCGACATTTTTGGCGCAAAAATGTCAAAAAAATTATGCAACTTCCGGCGTTGCATAATTGAGCCAAAAAAGTCAGCGCCAAAAATGACGCAATAAAAAGAAGCATTTTCAGCCCCCGCGAGCCTAACAGCCCACAGGAAAAAAGTCAAATTTAAAGGTAAGAAAAATTGATTATTCATATGCATTATCCCAATAATGAAACTGACTGTCTGAAAATAAGGAATGTTGAACATCCTGAATCAAGGCAAATAAATGTTTGAATACATATATTTAGAACTTTATATAAAAGTGCCCAACCATAGCTTAGAGTGTCACAAAAATAAGACTTACTTACCCCAGGACACTCATCTACATGTAGTAGAAAGCCAAACCAGTACTGAAACGAGAATCAGTAGAGGTAATGGTATATATAAGAGTATATCGTCGATCTGAAAAGGGAGGTAGGAGATGAATCTCTACGACCGATAACAGAGAACTTATTAAATAGACCCCGTAGAAGGAGATCATTAAATTCAAATAGGCAATACTCTCTTCACATCCCTCTGACATTCACCGCACACTGAGAGGAAAACCGGGCTCCAGCCTGCTGCGAAGCGCATATCAACGAAGAATCTAGCACAAACTTACTTCACCACCTCCATCGGAGGCAAAGTTTGTAAAACTGAATTGTGGGTGTGGTGAGGGGTGTATTTATAGGCATTTTGAGGTTTGGGCAACTTTGCCCCTCCTGGTAGGAATGTATATCCCATACATCACTAGCTCATGGACTCTTGCTAATTACATGAAAGAAATAATGTATTATTGCAAATAAACAATCAAATAAAACCATTTGGTGATGGTGGACACACATTTTGTAATCCTACTCAATCTAGAGGAAACAATACCATGGTTAAAAAATATGTACGATTGACTTAATATAAAAGGTGCCCCTCGAGTTTATAAGAATAGGGTCACTGACTACATACAGAATTACCCTTGCTGTTATTTGTCATTGGCTCACCCAATGTATTCAGATAGTTCCTAGTTATGCATTGCTGCTCCTTCAACAAAGAATACCAAGAGAACTAAGTGAATTTGATAATAAAAGTAAATTGGAAAGTTGTTTATATATATATGCCTTATCTGAATCATGAAAAGAAAATGTTGGGTTTCATGTCCTTTTAAAAATGGACAGTCTACTTGAACATTGTTATTGTTTAAAAAGATAGATAAATCCCTTTATTACCCATTCCACAGTTTTGCAAAACCAACACAGTTATAATAATACACTTTTTACCTCTGTGCTTACCTTATATCTAAGCCTCTGCCGACTGCCCCCTTATTTTAGTTCTTTTGACAGACTTGTATTTTAGCCAATCAGTGCTGACTCATAAATAACTCAATTGGAGTGAGCACAATGGTATCTATATGGCACATATGAACTAATGCAAAGAGAACAGGGCGACTCCTAGTGCAGATCAATTAGGTATGCAGACCCTTTAGGCAGATCACAAATGGATACTCGCAATCAAGAGCGCACACAACAGTGCTAGTTTCGCATACTGGGTATATTTCAGTGTCCCAGTGCACATATAGATCATTCGATAGATATTCCCTCCAGTGGTTGATGTAAGCAGCAAATATAATAATCGGAGACTCCAGGTATATAGTTAAAAAGGCTTTATATAGTGGTAAAATCACAACATACAAAATAACAAATGTGATACTTAAAATCAGTAGAACTCGCTACGCGTTTCTCATCGCTCACCACGCCGTTTCCTCAGGCTAGTAATCTAGTAAGCGAGTTCTACTGATTTTAAGTTCTAGTAAGCGAGTTCTACTGATTTTAAGTTCTAGTAAGCGAGTTCTACTGATTTTAAGTTCTAGTAAGCGAGTTCTACTGATTTTAAGTATCACATTTGTTATTTTGTATGTTGTGATTTTACCACTATATAAAGCCTTTTTAACTATATACCTGGAGTCTCCGATTATTATATTTGCTGCTTACATCAACCACTAGAGGGAATATCTATCGAATGATCTATATGTGCACTGGGACACTGAAATATACCCAGTATGCGAAACTAGCACTGTTGTGTGCGCTCTTGATTGCGAGTATCCATTTGTGACCTGCCTAAAGGGTCTACATACCTAATTGGTCTGAACTAGGAGTCGCCCTCTTCTCTTTGCATTTTTTCAGATTGCTGTATCTACTTCTGATCTCAGGAGGAGCCTCCCGTGTATGTGCACAGTGAACTGAGACACTGTTAAATTCCCAGTTTGTTATCCTCGGCATTATCTTTGCCGCTATACTCTGAGTATTATTTCATTATCAGCCGTTTGTGAAAACCATATAATATCGGCTACACTAGGAGGCGCCCTTTTTGTACATATGAACTAGCACTATCTGTGATAAAATGTCTAAATGCACAGAAACAGAAATAAGCATATGAGAATACCAAGAGAACAAAATGGAACGTTGTTTAAAATTGCCTGCCCTATCTGATTAAAGTTTAATTTTGACTAGACTGTCCCTTTAATAAACATTTTACCCCTGTGATTACCTTGTATCTAAGCCTCTGCAGACTGCCCCCTTATATCAGGGCTTTTTACAAACTTGCATTTTAGCCAATTAGTGTTGGTTATTGCATAACTCCTGGGAGTGAGCACAAAGTTATCTATATGGCACACGTGAACTAGCACTGTCTTGCTGTGAAAATCTAATAAAATAAACTGAGATAAGAGGCGGCCTGCAGGTTCTTAGAAAAAGGCAGAGGTTTAGAGGTTATAAAGTATATTAAAATAACAATGCTGACTGTGCAAAGCTAGATAATGGGTAGTAAAGGCGTGTCTATCTTTTTAAAGAATACAATAATTTAATAAATAAACATTTTAATTAACTTCTGTCACCAAATTTACACTTTTCTTTTGGTAACTTTTTTCGAAGGTTAGCTTCTTTCCATGAGTGCATACTGAGGTAGGCTTAAGAGCATGAATATGCCTTTAGCACTAAATGGCAACAGTGTCTGCAACAATGTTATACATACAGGCTCCCATTCATGAACCTGCAGACGGCTAATGTTCCCAGCCAGGTAACCTGACTGCCTATGTTTGTTGCGCACAAGTGGTTTCCATGACCCACAGCTACTAATAACCAATCAATTACTTATTAAACCGCTGACCTTGTGCAACCAATTAGGCAAGAGCATGGCTGGTCAATCATTCATCCAAGATGTTTTGGCAGCTTGGTAAATGAAACCAATAGCAATCAAGTCACTTGCATACTACTGAGTATACCTCAGTATGCTCTCAAGGAAAAGAGCTGTTTCATCAAATGATAACACAAGAAAGAGGTAAATCTGATAATAGAAATAAAACAGTGTACATGCTGATCAAATATTGAGTAGTAGAAGTAGAAAGCAAGTAAATTAGCTCTTAGATCCCCATTTTGCAGGGCATTTCTATTCTATTTGTATACAGTTTGGTGTAATAAATGTCACTATGAATCTCAGAAGTGCTTTGTTCTCGTCACGGATACTGGGCTGCAGGGATTGATCCCTTACCCCCCTATGGCCTCACCCCTGCTGTCTCTCAGCGGATTTGGGCTCCTCAGAGCAACCGTGATTCCCCAGAACTTCTGTTCCCATTGTTTTGTGTATTGAATGTCGTCTTGGAAGAGCTGG
The DNA here is from genome assembly GCF_027579735.1 of Bombina bombina. Lineage (NCBI taxonomy): Eukaryota > Metazoa > Chordata > Amphibia > Anura > Bombinatoridae > Bombina > Bombina bombina. The sequence continues at coordinate 1,559,907,438 of NC_069499.1, read as the reverse complement.
TCACTGACCGCCCCTTTCCCCTTCGGCCAGCCGGGTCTCTGGAACTACCGGTCGGCTGCATCATCCAGGATTACCGGTGCCCTTTGACCCAGGTCGCTCCAGCGGCCCTTTGTACCAGAGCTCCGCTCTTCTGGGGTTTGCTGCCTCTCAGGGTGGGCCAGAGGTGGGGTGACTGCATGAAGGGAGCTCCCTTGGGAACTGGAGGTTCCGGTTCCCCCTACAACCCCTATTCTCCCTGGACTGTAGATTCTGGGGACCGAGAGCTTTATAATGACACCCTGGAAGTGCCGCTGCTCCCCCGGGATCACCCCGAAAACCGCCACCTCTGGGTACTGGGAATCTGTAGGACCATGGCTGCTATGGCTGGCTCCAGCCTGTCTGGAGGCGCGGGAATGGCGGGAAAACTGTGGCATTGTCTCATGTCTTATCAAGATGAGTTGTATGTATAAAAGATGTGCGTTTGTCCCAATAAAGTCAGTTCTTATTTCACCTGAATGCTAGTCTGTCTAGTCATTTAGGTAGGCTCCTGCTAGAATCACTTTCCTGGGCTACATAGCAGCTTGTTCCAGGCAGCGGAAGGACCAATTCGGTGGAGCTACCCAGTCGGGGTAGCTGGGGATCCGTCAGTTCTCTTATTTATTTTTTGGTTTATTTGCTTAATTTTGACTTTGATGTCCCTTTAATAGATTCGAACAACAAAATCAGCATAGCGTTTTAAAATTAAGATAACACCAATGCATGATCAAAATTTCCTTTTGAGAACCTAAACTTTCCCCTGAACAGTGCCTGTTTAGAAGCAGAGGTGCACACAACAAAAATAAATAATAATATAATAACTTTTACAGAATTATTCTCATCCCTATGAATCTGTGTGAATGATTTATAAGTGTGACACACGGCAGAACTACAAAACCATATAATCTCTTCTGCCAAATGATGCATTAGAAATACCAATTAAAGCACTTACACACTGATCTATATGTCACATTAGTGAATACGTAGCTGATCCTGTGTTTCCTACAAGAATGTACCATTTTTAGATCTCTTCATAGTAAAACTATTTGAAGAATGTGCATTTACTATCATTACCCTATACAGTATATTTATAGATTACAAGGCCCTATTAGATAAATTTACAATAAAAATACTTTCTTAGCTTGGCAGTGATTCATTAATCATCTGCATTTTATTGCCGGTAATCATTATAATCTTCAGATTTTACGTAATAAGGCTCATTTTCAAACTGCTTCTGCGAGTTTAATAATTTCAGAAGAATTAACCCCCAGTAATAACCTGGAATCTCAGCACCATACAGAGAGCAAACTGTTAAAGGGATATTAGTTTTGTATATAGGAATCAGAGGTTCCTGCATACACAAGAAATGTTTAAAACACATATAAAAAAACTAATTTCGTTAGCAACATTTGCATTGTTTTGCAGGACAGGATCAGATAACTTAACGACCACAACGTACCCTGTACATTGCGGGTCCTTAAGGGTTTTTGACATTGCACTATTACAACCTCCCTCCTGCAGGCCTCCTGTTAAAGTGCAGTCTCATTTGCAAGAGGCAGAAGCCACGCTATCAAAAACACAAGCCCCATTAAAAGAACAGTGACTTACAGGGTATGTCACCGGTCGTTAAGGGGTTAAAATACCTTTCGAGTGTTGCTTTACCTCCTTTGCCACTGTATAGCATTTAGAAAAGTCAGGGTTCAGAATCCCACAGAATGTATACATGGCTCTATAATCACAGTTGAAAAATTACAGGAAAAATAACAAATTATGCTTACCTGATAATTTTCTTTTCTTCTGTACAGGGAGAGTCCACAGCTGCATTCATTACTTTTGGTAAATACAGAACCTGGCCACAAGGAGGAGGCAAAGACACCCCAGCCAAAGGCTTAAATACCTCCCCCACTTCCCTCATCCCCTAGTCATTCTGTCAAGGGAACAAGGAACAGTATGAGAAATATCAGGGTGAAAAAAGGTGGCAGAAGAACGGATAAAAGGAATTTAAGGCCACCCAAAGAAAAAACGGGCGGGGAGCTGTGGACTCTGTGGACTCTCATTTAAAGAAAATGATCAGGTAAGCATAATTTAAGTTTTTCTTCTTATAACAGGGTCCACAGCTGCATTCATTATTTTTGGGAAATCAATACCCAAGCTTATAGAGGACACTGAATGCAAACGGGCGGGAACAAACAGGTGGCCCATTCTGATGGCACCACAGCTTGACACAACCCGGATTACTGATAAAAAAACTAATTCAACAGAAGCAAAAAGAACAAAAAGACGGAAAGAGGACAAGGTAACTGCCCATCAATTAGAACCATAAGGATCCCAGTTAAAGAGCACTCTAAATTCTGGACTCCACTGAGCAGACAAAAGTCCCACTCTCTAGAATCACACAAATAAAAACCTTTCCATGAACAATGGCAAGGGAAACAACAAACAAACTCCCACACCACATTCTCCCCAACTGAAAAAAGGGAAGAATCAGATAAGAAGGCCCATAGAACCTCCAGAAACAATCCCTTAAGATTCAAGGACAAAACAGATAGAGAAGCCTCTAGCATAACTCGAAAAAGAGCATCTACCAGGCTGCAAGAGGACAAAGTCTCATAGAAAATACTCTACCGACGGAGGAGAGCAAAGAAAGGAAAAATTCCAGATCACCTCCTGCATGGAGCCAAAAGGAACCAAAGTAAAGCCTTAACCAGAACCGAAGTCCCGGAAGGACAAAGGACAAAAAAGGTAGAACAAGACTACCTTAACATAGACAGCTAACTACTACAGAAAAACTGAACACTCGTAGGTAAAAAAAAAAACCCTGGAGCAGAAAGGAACGGAATAGTAACATCTGTTTATGCAACAAATAAAAGCCGCAGGCTTCCATAGGCTAGGCAGTCAGACTAAACGTCAAATCATAGTAACTAGCCAACCGAGTAGCTAGAAAACTTGCACCAGGACACAGGGAACAAGAGAAAAAAAAAACTCAGAAAGCAGGGCAGACCAACTCCCCCCCAAACTAGAAAAACGGGGTAAGGGAGGACAACACCCTGACCAATAAGGAAGAACCAACAACCCGCTAAGGCAAGGTTCCTGAACCAACTGCAAGGCCTCCCAACCTAAGTAAGGATCCTTCGGGAGACAAGATATACTTGGTCGATGCTCAAACAGAGCAGTCAGAATTCCTGACCCATACTCCGATCAAACAGTCCTCTCACAGAAGTGACTGTCAATGTTCCAAGGACAAAGATTAAAACATCCCAGCATCGCCAAGGCAATGAATCTCCAACCACAAGTTCTCAAGGAAAAGAAGCAGGAAGGCGGAACTGACACCCAGAGAGACTAACTCGGGATCCAGGATACCTATCCTCATTACCCCTCAGAAACACTGCAAAAAAGAGAAACCCTCAACCCACTGAGCTCCTAGAGTCAGATGAGGAAAACTACAGCAGGAGGAGCCAATTGGATAGGCACAGTAGACCAGATCCTTCCAAATAGAAGGAAAACGAAGAAACACAGGAATATTCCAGTAAGAAATTCACAGGAAAAAGATCCTCCATTTCTCCAGAAGAGAGAAAAGGAACCGCCCCAGTATTAACAAGGAGATTTCCCCAGGACCAGGAAAACAAGCCTGCTACTGAACGCCGGACAGACCCAAGACTATTAAAATCTTAAAAACAGAGTAACCAAAAAGCCAAGTCAAAGACAAGGACTAGGTTAAAAAACCGGACCCCCAAAACCAGGTGCCGGATCAAGACCAAAAACCTTGAGAAACAACCACAAAGTTATCTGGAAATGAAGTTTGCACCAAAGTTGATGCATGCCATACTCCCATGGGGTCTTGAACTCTAATCTCTCATCATGTATCCCAGTGGCTGTCCACTCAGCCCCAAAAAGCCCCTAAGACAACCCCACAAAGTCTGAAGGCAAAGGAAGGGCCCAAAAAGAGATCAGAACTCCATGATGGAGAGAATATGACAGCCTCTAAAGATCCAGTCTGGATCAACCCTCAGAAAACCTACAGCTCAAGGAATGAAGGAACGAACGAGCATCCTAAAACTCCTGTCGGTTGAGGGCGAGAGAGACTGCATAGCAATCTCCCAGATCCCCAAGTATATAGGATTCAAAAGGGGGATACTACAAGGACAAAAACGGTCCCCAAGAACCTTGTCTCCGCAACCAGATGACCAAAAATCCCACCCCAAAAAGGTAAGGGGAAGTGAAAAGCATAGCAATCCTCAAAAAGGAGGAGAGAAACACTGGTGAAAAAGATATGAAAATCGGACAATCCAATCCACAAGGAGTACCAATAGGGGGGGGGGGAAATCACCCCCTACACCAACTTCTGGAGATCTCCAAGCAGTCATCTGATCCTCCCCACTCAGAAGGGAGGACTCTAGCTCCTGTCTAAGGACCTCTGGAACTAAAAACATACTGCCATAGCAGAATTTGTAATCCCAGCAAACCACGTAAGCTATGCAGGGAAAAAAACACTTGGTATCGAGTACGACCAACATCGGACGCCCCACCAAGATGAAACAACGTAGGACCACAGAGGCAGAACTTTTTTTCACTTTCTGTGATGAGATTTATTTAGTGAAACATTTTCTGCAGGTTATTTTTAAATAAAAAACAATTTTAAATTAGGCAGCTACACTAAAGCACCAGTTCAAATGCAATGTGTTGATTAACTGGATAATAATTACAATTTTAAAGTTTTTTTATAATATATTTTATCAGTTGAAAATTTGATTGCAAATTAGCTGCCGACAAAAAAGTAAATTGTAAAAAGTCTCTTGAATTAATTTGCTCCTTTTCTTTTAGTCTAACATAGAAATGTAATAATAACAAAGGTGCATTGCTCATAAGAATGGCTTATATTCAGAAAAAACAGCAGACTGGGAAAGGCAAGGGGGTGGGATTGAAAATAATCTGAGAGCCAGTCAACAATCAATGGGCTGCTGCTTTCCAGCCCTACTGCATAATTTACTGTTCACTTCAAACAGCACTTTGCTGTGGATGCGCTGTGTTAAGGAAAACTTGCACAGTGCAGCCCAGAGCACAGCACTGTTTGAAGAGAACAGCCTGATGTGGATCAATGCTGCAAAGTTAAAGCACTAAAAGTTCCTGCATGTGTCCTGTTCTTTCTGCAGACATGATGCATTTTCTGCGATGACATCTCAGATCACTGTATGTTCTGCCTTGGGGGACCAGCCTGATATCTGGGATAAAAAGGCCTTCTATAACTTGTAGAAACAAGAAAAAACAACCTCGTAACAAGAGGTAAGCAAACCTAGTACCCAAACAAGACCAGCCTGTTGTCAAGGATACAAAATGTCTGATATAACCTCAAAAGAACAGAGTGAACTAGTACCCAAACAGGACCAGGGTACAACTGAACTGTTCAAGGGCTAACTGAAAGTTCTAAACCCTAGCAGGGCTAGACTAAACAAACAGACAAACGACAGACCAATAAGCTCTAAGGCTTAAACATGGTCTCTAAATATTTATTTATTTTTTTGTGACTTCAACAACCATCGCAACCATAAAATCGCTAGTATCAAATCCCAGAGAAGAAAAGGTTTCCTAAAAGGAACAGTCTCAAGCTCCGGAAATAAAAGAAACATCCTAACCGGATCAAAAGAAAAGGAGGCAGCACCCACAGGTGAACGCCAAAAAGGAATAGAAAAACTAACAGGGCCAGCCTATCAGAGACCTGATTCCTCAAAAGCTAAGAACTGGGATTAGATACACAAACAAAAGACAATCAGGAGTAGGATCCACATCCCTCCACTTGTCTAGGTCTGTTCGTCATCAGAATCAGAAGACTGAAGATCCGGTGCCAAATTAAGACTGAAATCCTCCAAAGCCTCCAATACCTGCCTCAGCAGTACAAACAGGTGTGTCGGTCTGAATCTAAAAGCATCTCCCCATCTCCGGTGGGGCATTTGAAGGCCCCGACCCAGACGGCTGTACCCCTAAAGCCTCAGCGCGAACCGCTCCCCCAGAGGAAAGACCCATCTCACCTGGCGCCCCCAGGTTAAGAGGACACGGATAAGCTCTTTGCTGGCCCTCGGGAAGCTGTAAATGCGCCAATGCCAAAAATATGGCCATGCACAACCGAGCAGCAACCTCTGGTGGAAATAAACCTCCTTCCGGAGAAGGGGCAACGATATTTGGGACAACTGCCTGTGTAGGGACAGAAAATTCCAGGGAACGCACCTCACAGGACACAGAATCCTCAGAGGCGGATGGCTCAGCGGTCTCTAATCTCTCCCCAGAGGGAGAAAAGAGCACTCTATTATGGCATACGGAACATAATTGATTGGGCTGAATTACCCGGGCCTCCATAGGGGTCGATCCGATATAAATCGTCGCCCGCAAAAGTCGGCGACGCCAATATTTACGCTGATTTGGTATCCTATATACGGCGTAACCTAGAAGTTACGCGCGTATATTTCTGCCGTCACCCGTAGTTTTTTGGGCCATAGGCAGGTATACCAAACCAGCGCAGTTTGGTATCCAATATGCAGCGTAAGGACTTACGTGGCGAAAATGGAGAAAACTTACTCCATTTTCACCTCGCCACAAAAAGCAGCCGTAAGAAGCCTTACGCTGACTATTGGAGCCCCGTAACTCCCTAAACTAACTAGAAAATAAACCTAACACCTAACGCATGCGCAATGTCTATCTACCTGTCAACCGCGATCCCCCCCCCCCCGAAATCCCTAATAAAGTTATTAACCCCTAAACCGCCGCTCCCGGACCCCGCCGCCATCTACATAAACCAGCCAATCAGCCAATCAGATTGAGCTCGCATTCTATTGGCTGTTCCGATCAGCCAATAGAATGCGAGCTCAATCTGATTGGCTGATTGGATCAGCCAATCGGATTGAACTTGAATCTGATTGGCTGATTCAATCAGCCAATCAGATTTTTCTAACTTAATTCCGATTGGGTGATAGAATCCTATCAGCCAATCGGAATTCGGCGGATGCCATCTTGGATGACGTCATTTAAAGGTACCTCATTCGTAGTACAGCAGTCGGCCGGGATGGATGCTCCGCGGCGGCGGAGCGAAGAAAGAAGATTGAAGATGCCGCCGGAAGAATGAAGACTTTGCTGCCGCTTGGAGGAAGACGTCGCCGGAGGAAGAATTCTTCTTTGCCGCTTGGAGGAAGACATCGCCGGAGGAAGAATTCTTCTTTGCCGCTTGGAGGAAGACATCGCCCGGATCGGATCAGGAGTTCGGCCCGGTGTGGTGAAGACAAGGTAGGGAGATCTTCAGGGGGGTAGTGTTAGGCTTTTTTAAGGGGGGTTTGGGTGGTTTTAGAATAGGGGTATGTGGGTGGTGGGTTGTAATGGGGGGGGGGGATTGTATTTGTTGTATGCAAAAGAGCTGAATTCTTTGGGGCATGCCCCACAAAAGGCCCTTTTAAGGGCTGGTAAGGTAAAGAGCTTTGAAATTTGTTTAATTTAGAATAGGGCAGGGAATTTTTTTTATTTTGGGGGTTTATTATGGGGCTTAGAATAGGTGTAATTAGCTTAAAAATCTTGTAATCTTTTTTTTATTTTTTGTAATTTAGTGTTTGTTTTTTTTGTAATTTAGTTTAGTTAATTTAATTGTATTTTTAGATAGATGTTTGTAGTTTATTACATTTATTGATAGTGTAGGTGTATTTATAACTTAGGTTAGGATTTATTTTACAGGTAATTGGGTAATTATTTTAACTAGGTAGATATTAAATAGTAAATAACTATTTAATATCTATTATACCTAGTTAAAATAATTAACAATTTACCTGTAAAATAAATATTAACCCTAACATAGCTACAATGTAATTATTAATTATATTGTAGCTATCTTAGGGTTTATTTTATAGGTAAGTATTTAGATTTAAATAGGAATATTTTAGTTTATAAATGAATTAGATTAATTTAATATAAATTTAGTTAGGGTTAGATAGAGTTAATATAGTTAATATAAATACTATAGTAACTATATTAACTATATTAACCCTAATATAATTAGGGTTAATATAGTTAATATATATAATGTAATACCTATATTAACTATAATATACTTAGGGTTAATATAGATAACATAGCTGGCGGCGGGGTAGGTAGATTAAATTAGGGGTTAATCATTTTAATAGAGATGGCGGCGGTGTAAGGGGCTTACATTAGGGGTTAATAATATTAATATAGCTGGCGGCGGTATAGGGGGATTAGATTAGGGGTTAATAATTTTTATATAGGTGGCGGCGGTGTAAGGGGTCAGATTAGGGGATAGATAAGGTAGATGGCGGCGGTTTTAGGGGCTCACAGTAGGGGGTTAGTTTATGTAGATGGCGGCGGGGTACGGGAGCGGCGGTTTAGGGGTTAATAACTTTATTAGGTTGCGGCGGGGTACGGGAGCGGCGGTTTAGGGGTTAATAGCTTTTTTATTGTTAGGATAGTGAGGGGGGATAGCGGATAGAGGGTTAGACGTGTCGGGCTATGTTAAGGAGGCGTGTTAGACAGTGCGGGCTATGTTAGGGAGGCGTGTTAGACAGTGCGGGTGTTTTAGACTTTAGTCAGGTTTTATAGGCGCCGGCAGTTTCTAACGTGGCGCAAGTCACTGGCGACACCAGAAATTTGTACTTGCGCAGATTTCTGGACATCGCTGGTTTGTCAGACTTACGGCACGTTAGCATCTGACGGCGCCATATATGGGATAGCTTGAGTTGCGAGCTGAAACTGCGGGCGACGCCGGTTCCCTCGCTTGCGCCGCAAACTGCGATCTATATCGGATCGCGCCCATACAATCTAAGCAGGTAACAGAATCTGAATCATAGAAATCCTCCTCAGAAAAATCAGAATTCTCCATAACTTGACCGGACAAATTTTGGACTAAAATAATTGGCACCTCACACCCCCAATGGCTGGGGCACTTACCACCTCCTATGACCCAGACAAGTAGAGAACAGACCCTCTCCACCGACACTCGGTCAAGAATACGGAAATGGAGAACAAAAACGTGACCACGCCCGGTCACGAGGTGCAACCCACAGCCCAAGGAAAAGGGTGACAGTCTCATCAAGAACTGCGTAGCTCAAAAAAAACTGTATATTCCGTAAAACCATGAGCCCCAAAATCACTACACATAAGCAGACAGAATCACATAACAAATAACAAGTCCCCCACTGTTCAATAAACCCCCTCAGGAGATATTAACCCTAGATTCCATAAAGATAAAGGAGTCCCACTGAGACCCTGTGTTCTATCAATACATTATATTCCCACAGTGAAAGGAAAATGAAACTATCTTACCGGAATCTATGCCATGGAACAGTAACACTGTCCTTCAAGTTTGACAGATAGTAGCGTTGCTTCTGACAGGGACTTGAGTGAAGAAAGCAGGCAGCAAAACTTGTCAACACTGATTGCTTATGGAGCTGTTAATATGAGTCGGGATTGTTTTTCAGAAAAACTCTCCCTGCATCTCCGGACTCCAACTTTTATCTATGCTCTCACTGAGGGGCTGACAGGACTACTTAAAACTCCAGTCCCATCTCAAAGAGTACTACCCTCCATAAGAGACTATTCTGTAATCTCCGACACTTCTCTGCCAACCTCCTGTGACGAAAGGCAAAGAATGACTGGGGGATGAGGGAAGTGGGGGAGGTATTTAAGCCTTTGGCTTGGGTGTCTTTGCCTACTCCTGGTGGCCAGGTTCTGTATTTCCCAAAAGTAATGAATCCAGCTGTGGACTCTCCCCATTTTAAGAAGAAAAAAAATATTTTAAGAGGGACAGTAAAGTCAAAATTAAACTTTAAAGGGACACTCAATTCAAAATAAACTTTTATGATTCAGAAAGAGCTTGCAGTTTTAAACTCCAAAATTTTTATTGTTTAAAAAGATAGATGATCCCTTTATTACCCATTCCCCAGTATTGCATAACCAGCACAGTTATATTAATAAACGCTGTTACCTCTGTGATTACCTTGTATCTAAGCCTCTGCAGGCTGCCCCCTGATCACATGACTTTTCATTTATTATCTATTGACTTGCATTTTAGCCAATTAGTGCAGTGTCATGTACAACTCCATGGGAGAGAGCACAAAGTTATCTATATGGCCCACATGAACTAGCAGTCTCCTATTGTGAAAAGCTAATAAAAAAGCATGTGATAAAAGGCTGTCTGTAGTGGCTTAGAAACAGGCAGACATTTAGAGGTTTAAAGGTTATATTAATATAACAATGCTGGTTATGCAAAGCTGCGGAATGGGAAGTAAAGGCGTTGTCTATCTTTTCAAAACAATAAAAATGTTGGCGTTTACTGTTCCATTAAGACAATTTACTTCCATTATCAAATTTTAATATCCTTTAATATTCACATTTTCTGGGGAACAAGATCCTACTGAGCATGTGCACAACCTGACAGGGTATATGTATACTAGTCTGTGATTGGCTGATGTCTCTCACATGATACAGGGGGCCGGAAAATGGGAGAAAAAATAAAATTTGTCAGATTTTTTTTTTTTCTGCTTATTTGAAATTCAGACTAAGGGGCATATTTATCACGCTCCGTGTGTCTTGATAAAGGCCTGACACAGGCCGAAACGCGTTGACCAGCACTGGTAAGCCTTATTCTATTATTTACAACATCCTTAGGACCATCTACACTATATTGTGTTTCTGTTTTTTCCACAGGTGATTGTTCGAGTTTTTTATATCTACATTTTATTTTTCATTTTTATTCTTCATTTTTATTTTTCACATCCCATTCCAACACCTATTATTGAAGTCACATACGTTTTGGAGACCATTAGGAGTACCACCATCAAAAGACTTTTTCTCACTTTTTCTCACTTTTACATTAATTTTTTAACGCCTTTTTGAATATCTACCCTTTTTGCTATTATTTTTTCACATCGTTTACAAACAACACCGTTTTTTCTGTGATATTGCTACATTGATTGCTGGTGCATCTGCACCTTTCTGACATTTCTATCACCATCCCTCAGAGAATCGAAATTACTGGAATATATTCCCTACATTCCATAGGACTAGAGACTTTTTTTGTACACTTCGTTCTTTCTTGCACATTTTTTTGCACATTTGACATTTTTTTGCACATTTGACATTTTTTTGGATTCCATATCGATTGGCATTGCAAGCTTTATTGTTTATCTCTGATTCTTTCACATCTATTTTTTACACCACTTCACCGTGAATTTTTTACCCTGCTTTAACCTGGATGTTTTAATAAGATTGTCTATTTTTTTTAAAATTGGAAATTGTTTTTGTGAAATACCTTGCTGACTAAATCGCTTATATTTAAATTTGACCTGTTTTACCTGTTTTATAACCCAAGTTTTTTATATGATATATGTAATGTACCATGGATCCATGATAGTTTTGTATTGAACTTGTTTTTACCGTGCATTTACCTTATTTATGTATTAAAAACACATTTTAGACCAATTTGGCTCTCCATCCAATTATACTCTAACCTAGCCTCCTTAGGGTAGGCGCCTGGGATTTTTCTTTTCTTTATCTGCTTTAACAATTGGGCACCTGCTAGGAGTCCCCCTCCCTAGGCTTAGAGGTTACCATTAGGCGCTGAGGTTTTCTCTATTTTAATTGAAAAAATAAAATTTGTCAGATTTTTTTTTTTTCTGCTTATTTGAAATTCAGACTAAGGGGCATATTTATCACGCTCCGTGGAGCTTGATGCCCCGTGTTTCCGGCGAGCTCCGCTGCTCCATAACCTGTCTGCCTGCTCTGAGGTGGCGGACAGAAAATCGTCAGAAATCAACCCAATCGAATACGATCGGGTTGATTGACACCCCTTGCTACCGATCGATTGGCTGCGAATCTGCAGGGGGCGGTATTGCACCGGCAGTTTACAAGAACTGCTGGTGCAATGATAAATGCTGACAGCATATGCCGTCGGCATTTATCAATACGCAGCGGACATGATCCGTTTTATCGGATCATGTCCGCACGCACAATCATAAATATGCCCCTAGGTGTTAAATCATTGTCTTTTTATTATGCACTTGTTAATTATGCAACTCTTCTGCATTGAGTGATCGTTTAATGATTCAGATAGAGCATGTGATTTTAAACAGGTTTCCAATTTATTTCTATTAGCAATTTTGCTTTGTTCTCTTGGTATTCTTTGTTGAAGACTAAACCTACATACGCTGATAGGAGCTTAGGAGCGCGCACATGTCTATGGCAGCAGTGTTTGTAACCATGTATAACATTGCTATAAATAATGTTGCAAACACGGCTGCCAGATGGCTTAAGACATGTGCACACTCCTCAGCTCACCTAGGATTACTCTTTAACAAAAGATATAGAGAAATAAAGCAAAATTGATTAAGTATAATTTTGACTTTATTTAAGATGAATTTCAAAGTCCCCCCCATTTAATGGAGAGTTTAATTTTAAGTTAAATTTGCATTAAAGGGATATTAAACAGTGTGAGTAATATAACATGTATGCAAAATGTGTTATATGTTGTTAAGTGTTTATATTTAATTCCACTGAGTGTTTGGCGCTGACAATTTTTCTTTTACGATTCAGATAGAGCACTAATTTACTTCATTTGCTTTGTTTCCTTGTTATCCTTTATAGACAATAATACCCAGGTAGGCTCAGAAGCAGCAAAGCACTACTGGGAGCTAGCTGCACATATATGCCTCTTGTCATTGGCTTAACTAACATGTTCATGTAACTCCCAATAGTGGATTGCTGCATCTTCAACAATGGTTACCAAGAGAACAAAGCAAATCTGATAATGTAAATAAACATGTTAAGTTGTTTTATAATTGTATGATCTATCTGAATTATAAAAGAAAAAGTTTGGGTTTCCTGTTATCTCACTCTCCTGCTGAGAACAATAAGGGGTACATTTATTACGCTTTTTCAGCTATGTGGTGCAGGTTTCCATAAGTGAACCTGCTGACATATATTTAAAGGGATATGAAAGGCTAAAATGTTTAATCAATCCTTTTCCAGGTCAATATATTGTGATAAAATGGTCAACTCTTCAATCTAAAAGCAGCCCCTTTCCAAATCCACCGTGGGACTAATTTGCTTTGTCCAATCACGGTTGGCAACCTGGGTTCTCTGTTACGTAAATTCCAGGGAGCTTGCACTATTTAATCTTATTGTCCCGCACATGCGTAATTGGTCTTAGACAACATCTGAGGTTACGGATCCTCCAAAATCCTTTTGCGCAAGCGTTAATCTCTGGCCTATAAATTTAGGAAAATATAGAACAGTAATGTGCATGTGATTTACTACATTTGAAATGCGCATGCAATCGGGAGCGCACAGCCCTCATTAATATGCCAATTTTGAGTGCTGCAATTGGGAAATATGTAATGGAGTAAACATGGTCATTGTATGGGCTGGATTGGATGAAGTCAAACAAGAATACAAATTATATATTTTTATGAAGATAAAAGCTTTGTATAAAAGTAGATGTGTAATTTGCAGATTATTAGATAAACTTTCAAAACATTTTATATTTCCATTTTTGTAAAGTTTTGTAATCCTTTCAGAAGCAAAAACTGCTTCCTTTTTTCCTCTCCACCACCTCAGAAGATGCGAGATCAATTACACCGACGACACTCACTTATTCAGGGTGATTGACATTTCCTGCTCTAGCGCAATTGGCTGCAGGGGGGGGGCGTTATTGTCCAAGAATCCTCTTGTACAATGATACATTTCACTGTGCGGTGAAACACTGTAGATGCCAATTGCAGGCGGACAAGTTCACTACTTGCAAAACTGGCCGCCTACAGGGTTGGTAAATTTACCACTTAGGGACAATTATAACACAGGCAATGAAAGAGACAAGGCTGTGTTCAACATAAGATTATCTAACAGGGTTCTCACACAACCTTCTTTGAACAAACTATTTTATTGCCGGATTTATATTTGTCCATGAAAGTTCTCATCAGAAGACATAAATAGAAAACTAGTTTAAACCTGGCAGCACTCATTACTAGACTAGAAATTAGACTACTTTATAGAAACTAAACATTTATTCTTATATCTTCAACATTTAAATAACTAAAATAATTGTAAAAATACTACATTATAGCCATTATATTACAAGTGGCTAAACTATATCGCCATCACAAGCAGGTCACTGGTTCCTGACACTTTTTTTAAAGTAAAATGACATTTTACAGTCACTGCAAGTAATAAATGCTGAATTATAATGTTTCACTAGTTACATATTAAAGGGATGTGAAAGTTAAAATTAATCTTTCATGGTTCAGACAGAATATGCAATTTAAGGAGACTTTTCACCTGACTTCTGTTCAAATTTACCTTGTTCGCTTGGTATCCTTTGTTGCAGGGTAAGCCTAGATGGGCTTAGGAGCAGGAATATATAAAACTGGAAGCTAGCAGCTGATTAGTGGCTATGCACATTGGCCTCTTGTCATTGGCTCACCAGATGTGCTCAGCTAACACTCAGTATGCATTGCTGCTCTAGAGCTGACTTTAACTATGTGTTTAACTATTTTTATTGGGA